>NW_019394448.1:0-126140 GCF_000612105.2 Orussus abietinus
ATAAATAAATTTAAAATAAAGTTTAAGAGACTAAAATAGTTTCGCAACAAATCCGATGACGCAGTCATCACCTGTTTCCAACTAGTAATACAATTTCCTTGGTGAGGCGGTAAAATTGGGTTTTTACTGTTTCTACGAAAATAGAATTAGCGACATTCGTTCACCCCCCCTTCATTGTTTACAACCGATGTGTAAATGTTTATTGGTAAAAAGCAAAAAGCACGTATTTCTTCATTTTTTGTGAGCAATCATATGGCGTAAGTGGAACTTAAGTAGGAGTGCTTGTTTAATAGATATTACAAAAAAATGTCGCCTGAAGGGCAGTTCACCCCCTTAGGGGGTTGTAGCATTGCTGGACAATATTGTGTTTTCATCGTCCTTATACTGAATACGTTTATACCAAGTTTCGTCGAAATCCCTCCACTGCTTCTACGAAAACTATTATAAAAATCTAATTTTCGCCAAACTTTGGGGGGTTGTTTCGCCCCTTAAATGTGGACCATTGCAGGTATAAAAAAAAACACGTGTCTCTTAGATTTTTGTGTTCTTCAACATATATGAAAATCAATAAGATCGGAGGCGGACGCTTGGGAATGTTTCCTTGTCAGTACCATTCGAAAACGATCGTCTGATCGGCCGGTGGGACGCTTAGGGTTAAAAGACGGAATCGCGAGCGAAACGCGTCAGTTATCAGCTAGCATTGAAAGTGCACGCCCAGTCGAGACCATGGCCGTCGAATTTCTCCCCCAAAGGGCGAAACGCTTCCCGAGGCTCCCGTTAATTTCGCAGGGGCATTTTCGCCCAAGCAGATTCGCACCTCTACAGAGTCACTACCAAAAGGGCTTTCCGGACAAATCGACGCGTCCATTGCTCGGTGCATCGGCAAGCGCTATATTGAAGTGCAGCCAAGTGAAGTCGCCCCTCGACGGGTGTCCCGATCGGGGGCGGAAATTATTTTTCGAAATTTCGCGCCCCGTCTGTTGGCAGGCCGGCGACTCGTCCCGCCGTAACTATTAGTGGGACGGTTTAATTAGCTTGCCGCCGAGGACTGCGGAATAAAACCAAATGCACTGACGGAATTATACCGAGCGAGTTGCTCGCCTCCACTGCGCTAATTACGAGCCGCGGGAGCGAGCGAGAGAGGCGAGCGAGGGACCAATTCCCACGCGGGAGGGAAAGGGACGGTGCGATGCATCGCTTTTGCAGCGATGCGTTTCGAAGCGCGAATTTTAATTGGCCTTCGTTGCGCATCGAGCCGAGTATTAATGGAAAAGCTTCGCCGTTCACCGGGAGATTGCGGCGCGAGACGCGACGCTTTTCCGGTCCTCCTGTACGCGGGTCCATTTCAACCGGGATGCTGCGGCCCCTTTTTTATCCGATGGTTGACCTTGTTCCACGCACGAGATGCAGTCCGAAACACGGTGCAAATGTACATAGAGAAGTTGGCAAAACACATATAAGTGCCATCGAATTCTGCATTTTTCTCATTTTGAGGGGGATCCTTTATTCTTCGAGACCGTCGACTCGAAGGTATTCCAAAAAACGATCCTTTACTTCTTGGATACTTACGGTGAAATGAAACACGTCGAGGAACTTGATCGACGTCGATAAAGAAGATTTTTCTAAATGCCTACGTTCGTTCTTATATTGCCAGCTGGGTCGAATTATATTGGGTATTGTACTAAATGGCATACTCTACCTGTCGCTTTCGTACAATAGTTATAAAGAAATCGAAGTAAAACTCCAGAAATCCTCTGGATTCGATCGGATTTTGAATTCCTTAATAAAGCATTTATTACGAATAGTATAAAACAATAACGATATAATAGATAAGGTTTAGAAGAAAGATATTAGTGTTATTAAGGAAAAAATCGTGTAAAGCTAATTAAATTACAAGTATACAAGCTTAATTAGGGAAACAAGATGTAGGCGTACCTGGATTTAATATAATCCACCAATAGAAGAGACTGATCTCTTTCAATCGACACTTGACTTTGAGAATGGAATTGGATGATGCTGCGGACGTATTCGCAGGGACTCGTCTGAACTGAACTGGAACTGGAACTGAAACTGAACTGAATTCGCGCTCTTGAGACATGAGCCCTTTTAATGGGGTTCGTCTTTCCTTTCAGTGACCTAATCGATGGAGTGAGATTTCAAGACGTCTAAACATCGATATCTTTAGTTTGATAATCGATCGGTTTGTCATGCCGTCTAAATTGATATCAGTACGCCGTCTTCCGATTTCCCTTTACAGTTTATAAAATCTTAGTCTAAATACGCGGGACGCTCGTGATTCAGCTCCAACGAGTGATAATAAAACTCGTTAGTACTTAAAGCTAGAGATAATCTATCGGGTGGGATACGTGGGACGTAACACCATCGTTTTAGCATAGAAGTGCATAAAACACTTTTTTTGCCTTTATCCCGTTCAAATGCGAGTTTATCGATTACCAGAGTGTTCTAAATTGTCGTAAAATTGTCCTGACATTTTCGTTTCTCATATTAGAGTCCTCCATAATTGGATATCTTTCGAAATATGAGAGCTCGGCGCCATTTTGGTTCTGGCCTGGGGTAAGTTAACAATTTTTTTTTTTAATCTAAATTTTGAATGTGTCAGGACAATTCTTAGATGATCACGAGTCATGTATCAAAGTTTCGGATAGTTTGGTTCAATACCCTTAAAAAAAAGTGTTGTATTCGAATCGAATGATTTTAAGGGAATTTCACTTCACCTTGAACCTCACACCAAAATTATGATTTTAGCCAACGTGTACTCGCATAAACATGTACGCAACATGTAAATGTCTCTCTTTAAGAAGGGAATTCACGTTCCGTTTTCCTTCCGATTATTATCAATCGCAAGTACCTACGCGAGAACATGGTAAAGTGCCAACTTGGGTATTTAACCCATTCGTTACCTTGGAGGAGATATCTCGCGACCCAATACTGGCCGATTAACGCTTTTGACGAGATATCTCGTGACCCGGTAGTAGCCGATTAACGCTTTTGACGAGATATCTCGCGACCCGATACTGGCCGATCAACGCTTTTGACGAGATATCTCGCGATCCGGTAGTAGCTGTATTTATTTCTTCCTTTTAGCTATACGAATAGAATTAGTTATAAAATATATTCATCTAGAATGTCAAAATATTGGTTCTAGAAAGCTAGATTATCGTCAAAAGCGTTAATCCGCTACTACCGGATCGCGAGATATCTCGTCGAAAGCGTTGATCGGTCAGTATCGGGTCGCGAGATATCTCGTCAAAAGTGTTAATCGGCCAGTATTGGGTCGCGAGATATCTCGTCGAAGGTAACGAAAGGGTTAATCGGCAAATCGATGATGTGACGATTGAATGATACATTCTTGTCAACTTTTTCTGGATTTTAAATAACATAAAAATGGATGCGTCCTTGTCATTGTAGAGTTGTCCTCCCAGTAGAGATTAAGTACTGGAGATGAGTTTCGCTGATCTCTCAACTTCTTTCGCTACGTCATATCCTTCCCAGGAATCTGGCCGAGAATATCGTTACGACAGTATCTAACTATTACCTCGTAACTCGAGTTTTAATGATATCAACTGATACTCCCCGCGAAGGCAATTCCACCTGTTCTTCTCCACCGGGTAGTTTTACATTCGCTTTTCGCGCGGGGGCTTTAAACGGGCGGCCGCTTTACGGAAGGTCCGTTATTAAAGAGGCCGGGGATATTTCCAGGTTTTTCAGAAAGCGGGAACGAGAGGGCCGAATCCACGGAGCGCAAAAGAGAGGGTCAGGACTCGACGCGGAGTTTCCGCCGAAAGTGCCTTTCGAGGGCCTCGAAGTTACTCGAGAACAATGGAAAATAGCAACTCCTACTTCCGCCGCACAGGAACTCTCTTTGAACGCGAACCTACCGGATAATATCGCAAATACAGGGCCTCCCTTTCCCTCGATTTCCCTCTCAAAGGGTTTCCTCAAATTCTAACTAGTCGCTCTTACGTCGTACGTCACTCTCCGTGAAAAAAGTTTGTCACTAACAAGGAAGGTACCTGAGGTGTCCCCCTCCGATTTTGTTCATTTTTAAATATGTTATAGAGGACTGAAATCTAAGGGACCCGTGTTTTTTTTTATTGGCGGATAAACACTTTTAGGGGGTGAAATCAGGCTTCAATGTTGGCCGTGCAAGGGGGTGAGTTGGCTGTTTCATATAGAAGCATTCGACCGATTTTCATAAAACAACCGTTAACATGTAGGGAATGAAGAATTATGAAACATGCATTTGGAATTTTTCTAAAAAATTCATTTTTAAGGGGTGAGCCACCCCTTTGAATACTTCTTTTACCCCTTACGCAAGCAGTAATTGCTCTATCCAAATGAAACTTAGTTAGATTATACACCACAACAAAACAAAAAAGTTTCATTTGGATAGAACAATTACTGCTCGCGTAAGGGGTAAAAGAAGTATTCAAAGGGGTGGCTCACCCCTTAAAAATGAATTTTTTAGAAAAATTCCAAATGCATGTTTCATAATTCTTCATTCCCTACATTTTGACGGTTGTTTCATGAAAATCGGTCGAGTGCTTCTATATGAAACAGCCAACTCAGGAAATGAAAAATACGAAAAGATTTGTGATAAAGGTAGACATTTAGGTCCCTGAGCTCTTCGGATCCAATTGCATAATCGGAGCGGAATTCATCACGAGGGACATCGGCGGAATGTCGCGAAAATGATCAGGCGACCGCATACCTGGTCGCACAATGTTGCAGGGCAATTAACGGCACGTTCTATCACGCGTTTCTGGCTGGAAATCCGAGCAGGACATTCTCAAAATGGGCCACCGATCTCGTCCGCTATAGCTTGACACGGTAGACCGAAACTCGGACATTTCAGCGAGTCTTGTTTCCGTCAATGCCGAGTCCTGCGGTTAGGAAGTAGCGTAGTTGCTCTACATTTCTCTCGAAGTCCGTTTCGATCATTTTGTTGACAATCCTGCATCACACAAATTTCACGAGAAACCTCAGGAAACATTTTAAATAAATAATTGTATTTAAAATAAAATTTGCCGTTTATTCAATTTTGACATTTCCGTGGTATGATCTTTCTTCGCTTTATTTCGATCTCGGTCGTGCCAATCGGCGGAAAAGTTGACTGAAAGTTTATTAGAATAGTATTCTACACTTCACTCGAAGCATTTTCCGATAATTTCTTGACAATCACGTCCCGCGAACTTTTCTTTCAATCTACAGAACACCTTTTTAATACATGACGAGGGCGTTAGAATTGAAATCCGCTGAATATTCTATTTTGAAATTCCCGCGGTACGATCTTTCTTTGCTTTATTTTGATTTCGGTCGTGCCAAGAGGCGGAAAAGCTGACTGACAGTTTATTGGAATAGTACTCTACACTTCACTCGAAGCATTTTCCGACAATTTGTTGACAGTCACGGCCCACGAATTTTTCTTTCAATCTACAGGACACCTTTTTCATAAATTATGAAGGCGTTAGAATTGAAATCCGCTAAATATTCTATTTTGAAATTCCCGCGGTACGATCTTTCTTTGCTTTATTTTGATTTCGGTCATGCCAATCGGCGGAAAAATTGACTGAAAGTTTATTGGAATAGTACTGTACACTTCACTCGAAGCATTTTCCGACAATTTGTTGACAATCACGGCCCACGAATTTTTCTTTCAATCTACAGGACACCTTTTTGATAAATTATGAAGGCGTTAGAATTGAAATCCGCTGAATATTTTATTTTGAAATTCTCGCGGTATGATCTTCCTTTGCTTTATTTTGATTCCGGTCGTGTCAATCGGCGGGAAAGCCAACTGAAAGTTCATTAGCTCGTGTCAGTCACATCGCCGTATGAAAAACAGCTTCGGTATAACAAACAGAACTCGAGGAGTTTCGCCCAGTTCATCGAATCGGAGACCGATTTACTCCTCGGCTTTCCCGGCAAATTGACTTGGGAGTTGAGGTAGCGAGATCAGAGAGGATAAGTCGCATACATCTTTTCGATATCTCGCGCGATCAAAGCGACGAAATGCCTCTCGCGTCTCACCCCACCCGTCCAAGAATTCCCCATAAAAAAGTGTTTTGATATCATTATAAAATGGAGTAATAACTTTCACACAGGAAAAGACTTCTGAAGACTTCTCGAAAAATTACCAAACCAAGTTATATAGAAATACCATTTGAAACAGGACTATTATATAAAAAAAATAGCAATTCTCAGAAGCCAAAATATTCCTTCTGCATTTATTAAACTTCGCTCCAAGCTTATCTATTCCGTCATCGACTTCGAATAAGTTAATGATAATGACTTAACAAGTAATTCAGAAAAGAAATGAAACGTGTCACCCGTTCCGGGTAAGAGCGGCATTTTTTCGGACGTTCATTTCAATATTTCTCAAGTTGGCATCCGCAAAATAGCACAAGGGATGTAAGAATTTTCGAAAGGAAATGTACAATATACAAGTGCAATAAGTCCTAGGATTTTTTTTGAATCAAAAAAATGTACTTTTCGGGATATTAATTCCAAAGACGAGCTTCGGTCTCCTCTAGTTTTCCTCTTACGCGCATATGCGAGTGTTTAGTTACGAGGAAATAGTTAGTTAAGGTAAAACTTGAAATCGTCATCCCCGCTGCATCGAAATTCAAATCTATGGAGCAATCAGGAAGGATT
The DNA here is from genome assembly GCF_000612105.2 of Orussus abietinus. Lineage (NCBI taxonomy): Eukaryota > Metazoa > Arthropoda > Insecta > Hymenoptera > Orussidae > Orussus > Orussus abietinus. The sequence continues at coordinate 6,676 of NW_019394448.1, forward strand.
CGATTGACTTGTCCAATTTCGCCGACACTTACGCGGCGAGGAAGGCTTGGAAGCTCATTAGCGCGTGTCAGCCGCATCGCCGCATGAAAATGAAGTTTCGCTTTACAAACGGAGCCCTGGGGGAAGTTCGGCGAAGTTGGCCGAATCGACGCGGAGGTTCTCAGCGGCTCGCCGGATCAGCTCTCGAGGTAACAAGCCGGTGTTTCCGTCGGCTGACGAAATTAACCAGGTTTCGTCTTAATAATCGAGCCCTCGTGAATTCGCCAGGCAGAGGGAGCTTTTAGGAGGCCAGGAACAGGATCGGGAGGCGAAAATTCGGTTTGCAGGGCGCTTTCGACTGTCGACGTGTACACATACCGGCCGAATCTCATTTACGTTCGTTAGGAACGACGGCTTGCCATTACGTCGGTAACGAGCAACGCGATCTCGATTGTCGATGAGTTTTCCGCCCTACTGAGACGAACTCACGGTCGACCTAGAACGCGACAGGATTTTTCATCTCATCCCGGTCCATTTCTCCGCCGAGCCCTTCACCAATCTCCCCAAGAAACTTAATCGTAAAATTGGAAAAAATAAATAGGAGTTCGAACCTTGCAGCTTCTTCAGCCCCACCTGAGGACACCTGATCTCAGGGTCAAAGCATCTCGTAAAAACGTTTTCTCCGAGTGCTTTGGCGCTCTCGTTTTTATCACGGGTGTTTCTCACGTGTATATTTATTCTACAAATTAAGAGCGTCCCCGAACTCGTTCCCACCTCTCATAAAATTGTTGATAGCGTTATCGGCGTATGGGACATCAGGGGTTCCATCCATCTAAAGGCATGCCTCCCCAGGGTAAATCGTTCGTGGTGTTTTTTTCCGAATTGGGTGCAGCGAATCGTTTCAAACGTTGCCACGTGAATTTGGAGACTCCAAGGAAAGTCCTGACGCCCGTGAAATTTCATTTCTCATGAAGATTTGTTTAAATGTCTATAAAGAAATTTGAAAAAATGGAAATTCAAGGGTGTCGGGACCTTCGTTATGACCTCCGTATGCACGTTATAGAATCTGAAACGATTCGATGCATCTACTTCGGAAAAAAGCTTCACCGAGAACTCTTTGACGCCACTTTCGTATCGCCTTAACACCTCGTCGTGCGTAATTCCGGTCGGTCGTTGAATTAAAACGTTATCTTACCACGACAGTCAGGTGCAAGAAATTGGCGACAAAAGTCGCAATGCTTGGCCTGCCTCGCCGACTTTGCGACACGCAAGCTACCGGAAGCTCGTACATCACTCACCTGACTGCGGGAAGTCCCCCCGGTGTGGTAAGGTCTCGCGAATTAAGCTCGATATATCGTAATGGATCGGGGGCCCTGCGGGATATCGCGCGAGCTTTACACATAAAGGTCCCCCTTCTTCCACCTGATATCGTCAATGTGCACGACCCCGAAGAGCGTCCTGGAGGGCGAGCTTGCGACGGTATCTAGCCGCTTCCTCGAGTGCCGCGGTAGCGAGCTTAAAGAAAATTTACGGGAACCACTCGAGTCGTTCCTCTCTCAAAACTGTCTCGAGAAATCTGACTCGGCGTTTCGTGCTTTCCGCTATTTCAGTTTCCCGGGATTCGGAGAAACGCCTTGGTTGAATCCCCAGTACCCGTCATTAAATCCCTCAGGAAGGTAATTAATCCCTCTGTACCGTGCACTACAGGGCGACGGATCTCGCGCTAACTTAAACGGTAACTCACGCGAGTATTTTTGATGGGATAAAGTAGCGTTGATTTGCGTTTGCGGAGCAGCGAACCGTGTGAAAATGTAATTGTTTTACGACCCGAGAGAAAGTGTTCACGTTTGAACTGATGCTTAGTCGCGTCAGTGCCGGAGAAAATGCCTTTTTTCGGAGGATGAACAGATTATGTCTTTCCGATGAAGATCTCGGAGTATCGAGACCTCGGAGAAGAGTTTTGAGAGGGTGGAGTTTTGTGAGGATCTCCGAGGATAGATCGAGAGAAAAAAATGGGCTGCATTTTGCAATGCAGCCGATTGGTTGCAAAGGAGCGTAGGAAGGGAAGTCATTGCAGTCAAGGAGGTGTAGGTGGGGACTGCAAGATGGACTCCTAGAGAACGACTTCCGAGAAGGAACTTGGAAAGGACTTAAGAAATATGGTGACAAATTGCCACTCATTGGTACGTGCCGAAATTAAGAAAGCTAGGCTTAAGCGCTAGAGAAATAAATTGTCCTTCTCGGAAGGTTTGGAAAAGTCTGCGACTTCGCTGTTTCCATATGAGTCGAGAGCGACAGATGGACGCCCTTAACACTAGATTGCCGGATGTTGGGTATATACCTATTTCGCCTGAAATGAGTCAATTTGACTCAAACATCAAAATTGAGTTTTTAAAACAAAATGAAATTTTATTTTAATGAAACTTTATTCAAAACAATTGTTACATATATATTCTGGAAGCACTCTTTACAATACCAAGTATAATATTTCTTTTGGAATAGGAAGTTGGCCCTGAGACGTCTTTGAATTTGGTATGACCGGGAAATCTACCAGTATTTTTACCANTATATATATAGCAATAAAATCGTAAATGAGTCAAATTGACTCGTTCCGGCAATCTAGTGTTAAAGAGGAGACCTCTGAAACATCGAAAAAAGGGAGACGAGCGCCTTGGCCATGGGGTTCTATGGCGGTCCTCTACCCTGGGTGGAGAAGTTATGACGGCGCGAAGGGTTGCGCGGTTCGAGCACAGGTACGCTCGCACCGTTAGCGTTGTAGAAATTATTTGTTAGTTAATCTAAGTCTGTTTCTAAATTTTCTATACGGTATTGGATCGATCGAGGACGATCCACCCTCCACGGAGCTTTATCGGTGTTATCTAACGGATGATACCGAGCCACATATTTTTCCTTTAGAAATTGAAGGAATTCCTGAAAACTTGCGATTTTCAGAAATAATTCTTTGGGCTTGAATTATATTATTCCTTGGCAAATCCTGAGCTCCTCTGAAGTGGTCGAATCATCGAGTACGATTCAATTCGTGACAGAGGTGGCAGATTTTTCCTGGCGATGATTTCTCTCCGCAGATGTCGGTTTCATTTCAGGCGCGAACTTTCCTAATTGTCCCCTTCGATAAGTCGTCCAGAGCGGAATTCCAGAGGCGAAATAAGTTTCATCTATCTATCCGCGCTGCAGCTTTCTCGCGTTGTGCTTTCCGAGGCCGAGCCAAGTCGGGCGAGGACTAACGAGTTTCGCCCCGATGAAAAATGATTCCGCCTAATGGCTCTGCAGGCTCCCTCGAATAAATAGATCCGTCTATCCCGGAACTCGAATCGAGTCTCCTGGACGATCGATCGTCCTCGAGATTGCCGGCGAAAGTAATAAGCCGGAAGTTACGCGGCTCGTGCTGACAGCAATCCCGTAATGCAAACGCAGAATGACGGCCTGGCGGATTAATTGATTTCCCACGATTCGTCAAAATCGACAGAAACGTCTGTTCTCGCGTTAAAGAGTCATCGCTTCGATAAAGTCCGACAAAATCCCTGACGAGAAGAAATCGACTTTGGGTGAATGAAAAATGAAGAAACGGAAGAAACTGCGGAACGTTCTTAATGAGGACGTTCAGCCGTACTTAATCTATCATCTCGTGTAAGAGGAAATTCTGTGATACGCGCTGATGGAATAACTGAACATAATCTGGTGATGTTGCCTCAGGGCCAAATTGGGCCCTGAAGGGAAGTGGAGTAAAGTAATAAAATGAAGTTGAGTGATTGATGCGCGACATGGCTCTGGTATTTATCTTAATCTGCCTTAATGTCAGCACGTGGGAATGACAGAGACGGAGGAGGACAAGGTGCGGTTGAATCTTGGGAATCGGCATCCAGAGTTATCAGTGAGATAAAAGATTAGAGATTTGTGGGTAGCTTCAGAGGTCGACGTTAAATGTTTGTACACCTGAAGCTAGTTTGTGGTTGAAATAAATAGTCATGGAGATTAGGGACCGTGACAATTGTTAAACTTAGTATATAGATGGTATAATCATTTGACATTCGAAATTTTGTTCACCAGTCTAGCGAATTCTGAGTACTGTGTCATTTAATCACCGGCATTAACTCAATGAACGCCATAGCTAGACATAATTACACCAACAACGGCCAAACCCGTAATGGCTGGTGCGGTTAACGACGTCATTATCTTGGCCAGCGATTTTGACAAAATAGGCAGATAGTTAATTGAATTTTATGTCACGCCAGGCGAGGAGGGAAAACCGCCCAAAAATTCGGCCCTGCGAGAGAAGGGCGCTCGGAAATAACAAAAAAAAAAGGAAACAAACAGAAAACACCAAAAACTCCCTAGCTCTTTAATTTTCCGCAACACCGCCTGCGGTCGCTCGATTACTCGGAAATCGGATCTAGGGTGCCGAAATTCGATTCCCTCCGGAATTTTTTGAACAATCTCCATGCAGCGCGCAATTCGGAGCTTTTGAAAATGTTCGGTTTGCTCGATTTTATTTTCCCCGATATTTTGACAGCCTCAATTTTTTAACCGAAACGCGTTAGTTGCCCTCCTCGTTACCTCTTTCACCTCCTTTATTTATTCGCCTTAGTATAAATATGGAGCATCCACTGCGCTCCGAAGTGCATGAATAATTCCCTGCAATCGCTGATCTGATCCAAAATGAAGGTCCCTAGGCACGTCACGCTTCCACGTTAATTCCCCAAAGGACTTAAGTTTCTATCGAAGCATTTCGTAATTAACACACCACCCGGGAAATCGATGGCTTTATTTGCTCGCTTATTCCACGGCAAATAGGCAAATCACTGGTATTACTCCAAACGCGAGAAGAGAAGGCAGGCAGGGGCCGAATCACCACATCAGATCATCCGTACGGATGACCAGCTGTTGCCGATTAAATGGCCAATGACGAGCAGCTGCCCGAACGAAGTCACTTGCGTGATCGATTTTTAATGCGATCAATTTGGCAATTATATCGCCACGAATGACAAGACCGTACAAAGTCGATCGAGAATGTTGGCCCAACAAAAGGCGCGCCCGAAACATTGTAAGCCGATAAAACACCTAAAATGCTCCCCAATGTTTCACGCGAACGCCGATCTTTCGTTCGATCTCAAGACCTGTGGTGCTTCCGAGGAATCGTCTTTCCAGAAGGTCGACCCAGAAATACCGATTCCCCTCTTTTTATCGACTTCTGTTGAGTTCCTTGAGTTCCTCTTTCCAAGCCCTCGCCAACATCTCGTTAAAAGCCGAACGCCGAAGTAATCGCGGGGATTCCACCCTGGAAAGTCTGCAACCACGCTGATGAATTACCAAGATACAAGTTTATTGCGAGTTTTACGAGTGTACTTGGGAAACACCGATTGAGCATCCCTCCGGGATAATGGGATTACTGGAAAGCGCGAATCTTCGGCTAAGCGCTCGTCTTTGTTCCACGGCGGAATAATTAAGAAGCTACCTCATCGCCGGGTGAATGGCTGTACTTGCTTGCAAGGAAGTCCAAGATCGGAACGAGTACGGATGTTGGACGTGGGACGTGTATAACAAAGGCTACCAGAAGAGATCACTAGAGGAGACCACTAGAAGGCACTGTCGAACCGAGTCGAAACGTCAAAAGGGCTGTCAAAATGGACCACCAAAAGGGATCACTGGAAAGGACCAGACTGGAGGAAAGGTTGGAACGTACCTCCAGAACGGACCACCAAAACGGATCATCGAAACGAACCATCGGAAGGTACCATCAGAAAGGACCACCAGAAAGGCACTGTCGAACCAAATCGAAACGTCGAAAGGACTGTCAGAATGGACCACCAGAAGGAACCACTAAAAAGGATCGGTAGAAGGAACCATTAGAACGAATTCTCGGAACGGACCACCAAATCGGATAATCGAAACGAACCATCGGAACGTACCACCAGAAAGGACCACCAGAACCGACTCTACATCCCAGGGTGCCAAAAATGTCGAGGCTCTCCTCGTTTAGGAATCGGCCTGGCGCGGGTAAAACAAAAACCGATATTCAATTTACGAGGTTCCATTAACGGTCCTACGTGGAACGGAGTAAGGCAAAAACGCGCGAGCCGAGGGCGAAAAAGGTAAATCAATAAGCCTTCCCGGTACAGGAGAGGCCGCCGCGGTGGCTGTACAAATAAATCACCGACCGGCTCTGGCGACACCCGATAATAACTTTGCCGGTTATATCGTTAATTACGTCCTCGTCGATTCGCTTAAGCTCCCTTCCTTCCGGCGGATAAGGTTCGGAAATATTGGAGAGTGTCGGACCGAGTCGAAGGATACCTCGGGGCCGCCTCTGGTATCGCGAAACGTACCCCATCCGCCCTGCTTCTCTTTCCAGCTTCTCGAAATGAACCGCCGCCAAGTTTTTACCCCCGACGCGATCGACCAAGCGATTCGATATCTCGATTCGCCCGAAGATATCGCTCGAGATGGAAAAACCTGGCAGTCGGTTTGAAGGATTCCAAGCTAGGGGCGGCTGGGGCTTCCGAGACTCCTGGTTCCCCATCGACGTCGCCCCTAGGTGCACCTTTGGGACGTTGCATTAAGTGCAACGCTGCATTCCGTGCCCGATCTCTCCACATTTCAGGGATAGGAGGACGACGGAGGTGGAAACTAACGTTTTGGGACGGAAAACGACACAATGGACCGTTTAGAATCTTTATAGAACCATTTCGATGGGAAAACTGCTGAAGATATCAGAGAAGAGATGACCAACGCTTATCACCCTTCCTAGAATATTTAATGTACATTATTACAATTAATTCATCGTCTAGGTTTTAAATAATTTTCCATGCAAGATATGGAAAAGATCTCGACGTCTGATTGTAGCCCACTTGTCTAATTCATTCCAACCACATCGCAACCTTCTTCGAGGTGCTCTCTGGAGAGCTCATGACGGCGACCTGATTTCTGGTTTCCGGTTCTCCTCTTTTTCTCCCCATTTTTTTTTCCTCATCGTCATCATCCCGAAGAGACGAGGAGCGATCAGAAGTCAAGAGAGAGAGAGCGAAGTCGAGAAGGGGCCGAGCAAACGCGACGACGCGTAAGCTCGAAGATTGCACAAAGCAAGATACGAACGAAACCGTGTTTGACTCGTCAATTAAGCACACCGAGAAGGAACCGAGCCCGGTGGAAAGCTTCGGCTCGCCGACGGGACCTGACAACCGGCAGGCGAAAGCTTAAAAGCTTTTCTGGTCAAATGACAAAGTGCTCCTTCGCGGCTTCAAAGGGGTAGAGGCGCGGCAGTCACTTGGCTCTCTTCCTGGCTGGATTATCGGGGAAGTGCGTTTCCCGCTGGAACCGGCCACTACTTCCGATGGCATTACAAATTGTCAAATAAGGGGCGTTAATTTCGAGATCCTCCAAGGGGATGATTTACGAGGAAAAGGGACCGACTTGGAACGGAATCTGCGCTGGCAGGAATATTCCTTTTCTTTTTTGACCGACTTTTTATGGATCCTCTGAATGGTTCCCCAGAACATCCCGAAAGCATGCGACGAAAGTCCAGACTAGTCGTATAATCGTGTAATTTGTCACTAATTAGGGACAGATGCTTGATTAATGGATTATCGTTCGGTTTATAGGATTTATTAGAGCAGAGATTCCTGAAAAATTTGAAACAGGGTTCAATCCCTTTTTTTATGTGATTTTCGGCGAGGGCCATTATCTCTCATTCATGGCTCGGTGCTTCTTAATGCATGTAAGAATAAGTTTCCTTTTTTTCCTCGAACAGCGTTCTACGGGCGATAAATCCGAATCGTTCCGGAAGAACTGCCCTAGGCTTAACAGATCTTCCTCGTGCCGATGGAGAACCGCAGTTCGACGTCCCTTGAGTACGAAAAGCCCGTCCTTCTTCCTCTTCGGGGTCTCGAACTACAACCTCCCAGAGAACTCTCCTACCCGAACCAACTTTGAGCACCCCCTCACCCTTCCTCAAGGAACGTTCCGCAACGGCGAATAAGCGCTCCCTTGAAAACCCACCATCGGATCCCGCAGTTTTTCTCTTTCTCTCCTCTCCCTTTCTTCTCCCCTTTCATTCCTATAGCCTCCTCCTTTCCTTTTTACCGCCATTTCGAGCCGATCCCCGAAGATGCCAGAAGCGAATTCCCATCTACGTAAAAATCAATTCCACTTCCGAGAAATGATTGTCTCACGCTTCTACGAGGAGGAAAAAGAATTCATTCCACCAAAGAAATATTTTCTTCATCCAAAGATTAATTATTTGACATAAATGAACACAAATAAATCGTCACGATTCCGAAGAAATGTGGCATCCAGTTAATTCGAGTTTATTTGAGTCAAATAGTTATTCTTTGAATTAACAAAATATTTCTTTGGTTGAGTGACATTTTTTTCTCGGGGTGGAAAGCGTCAAGGAAGTTTCAATTGTTACCAATGTAATCGAGATATCGTAGCTACGAACGTCTTAATATGTTTTCGTCGTTAAGATTAATTCTACACGATCTTTTATTTATCTTGAAATTTATTACACTATCTTTTAGACGACTTCTGCATGTTGCAACACGTGTACTAATAATGCCCAACCCTTCGAGGTTGCGGGTTTCTTTCCGTAACGGAGAAAGGAGCTTATGGAGGACTTTCCTCCGTGCATTGGCCTACAATGCGGCTCTTGAACAAATGTAGCAAAATTGGAAAACTTTCCCAGACTTGCAAGTTTATTCCCCCTGGAATCATATAAGTATAGCACTTCACCCGATTTCTCATCTGAATCTGCGAGCTCCCCGGCGGACTATTTTGTAAACGACTTCTCGCGAGTTGAGGAAGTTCTCGGTGAAGAAATAAGAAATTTGGCGCTTTAACAATTCAGTTTCTACGGGAAGTGAGGAAAAGTAAAGGTGGAAAATGTTGTCGACGTGTGGCGTTTTCGAAAGTGGCCGGGGCAAAAAAAATGTTTGCAGGAAATTCGGAATATTTTGTCGGAAATTTCGATTCATCTCGATTTTTCTGCACCAGCTCCCCGTGTGCAGAGTAGGGTGATGCGAAAGTATTCAACGCCATTGTTGACTTTAATATTCCCGAATGAAAATGTAGGAAAATGCAGCAGAAGGTGGAATCGCCGTTTCCATGTTTTTCCTTTTTCGGATTCCGCCCTACATGTATATTCATTCCCCTAATGACAGGAAAATTGTCATTCGATACGCACCACGCTACGGGTAATTGTCCACCCGAGTCGTCCTGCATTCAGCATAAATAACGAAAAAGAGCAACCGAAACCAAGCAATTTGAAAAATATTCTCTTTAGAATACAATACAGTAGAACGAGTGTGAGTAAAAAATCGTGTGTACAAAAGTCAATAATTGTTTCCCGGTGTTACAAAAAAACCACCGGAACGTCGATATGTCGATCCAAAAATCTTATCGGAATTCTGCACCACTTCCCGAGGCAATATTGACAGAAGAGTTGCTCTAAAAAATATTACTAAAATATTACAGGAAAATTGTCATTCGATACGCACCACGCTACGGGTAATTGTCCACCCGAGTCGTCCTGCATTCAGCATAAATAACGAAAAAGAGCAACCGAAACCAAGCAATTTGAAAAATATTCTCTTTCGAATACAATACAGTAGAACGAGTGTGGGTCAAAAACCGTGTGTACAAAAGTCAATAATTGCTTCCCGGTGTTACAGAAAAACCACCGGAACGTCGATATGTCGATCCAAAAATCTTATCGGAATTCTGCACCACTTCCCGAGGCAATATTGACAGAAGGGTTGCCCTGAAAAATATTACTAAAATATTACAGGAAAATTGTCATTCGATACGCACCACGCTACGGGTAATTTTCCACCCGAGTCGTCCTGCATTCAGTATAAATAACGAAAAAGAGCAACCGAAACCAAGCAATTTGAAAAATATTCTCTTTTGAACACAATACAGTAGAACGAGTGTGGGTCAAAAACCGTGTGTACAGAAGTCAATAATTGCTTCCCGGTGTTACAGAAAAACCACCGAAACGTCGATACGTCGATCCAAAAATCTTATCGGAATTCTGCACCACTTCCCGAGGCAATATTGACAGAAGGGTTGCCCTGAAAAATATTACTTTTCCGACTCCCTACCTCTCTAACATCTGCCAACCTCTTTGATACACGCGACATCGAACAAAATGATTGGCCTCAGAAAATGCATTTACGATATCTTTGGCCTTCCCAACCTTGCGCTTGCATTCGAATATTCTTAAGAGAAAACGGAAAGAAAATCGAAACAATGACGCCGCTCTCCTTATTAATCTCGGAGAAGCACCTTACATTATGGTCGCGAATGGGAGCTTCCATTCAATCAGTCAAGGAAATTTTTTCCAACCGCACAAAGACGGCCCGAGGCGGCCGAAAGAGCTCTCGGGCAGCTGAAAAATACCTTTTCCTCGGAATTTGAAAAGTCTAAAGGGCGCCCCGAGTGCCGAGGAGTCCGAGAACAGTCCTCGAGGAAGTCGCACTCTCCGACATTGAGGTCGACTATACGGCGTCTCGACTCGAGAAGTTCAGCCCGACAATTCGCCACCCCTCGAGAGGGTGCACTCGAGGACACGGTGGCATTTCGAGTTCGTTACCATATTTTTCGCGCTCCCTTCCGCGCCCTGAAAACCCACCCCTGTCCGTATGTCCTCAGGGTCGAAAAGCAATCGATACGTCCCCGCGATTCGAGAGCACCCCGTGTACGGTGGTGGCCGAAAGACAGGGTGGAAACGGCGGAGAGGGTCAATTTTTCGCATAGAGTTTCCGGTTTTGTTCCCGTCGTGCCACCGCGGCCACAGGACACGTGATTGAAACGAAATATGATAACAGGGATGAAAAAGAGGAGATACACGAAAACCCAGCCCCCGGCGACCCACCCTTACCTACCGCGCCCAAACGATTCGGCGATGGATCATAATCGATCTTGATTTAAACGCGGAAAATCGAGGCCGAGGGATCTTTTTAATCCCAAAACAGGGACAGAAATGGGGAAATGTTGCATATTTTTTTTTATATTTTTTATTCGAGTCCGTGATTATTCTTTCGAAAATCAGGACAAACTGACGCGAGAGCGATGGCCAGTCCAGGTGAAGGGGTTGGTACAGGCGAAACGGAAGAAATTACTTTTTACAGGGTGATACCAATATTACGGGATAATACCGATGAGAAAACATATCCGAAATTGTGGTATCTCTTAATTTCCCTTATAAACGAGATTTCCCCTTCGGTGCTTCGAATGTATCGAGTCTATCAGAATCGGCCTTGATTTGAGCTTGCGGATTCGGAGCCGGAGCATTCGACGAGGGGACATTTTTATCCTACCAAAGGGAAATAAATAAACGGGGAAAAAACTGTTTTTTTCGTTCAGTCGAGCCGGTGTTTATTCTCGCAAAAGTCAAGGCAAACTAAAGCGGGTTTGATGACCAATCCGGATGAACGGATAGATACAAGCGGACCTGAGGGGAAAAATCCGTTTTTTAGGCGGTGGAGAGTTTTTCCCCCCTCTCGACAAATCGCTGGTTTCAATAGAAACTCTTTATATTTTTATTTCGACGTGCCTCGACGTGGCTTTTCGAGGGGGAGGAGCTCGCATTTGGGAGAGATAATTCCTAAAAGTCAGCCGCGACAAGGGATGCCACGGAAAGGTAAAGGACGAAGAAAGACTACCGGGGGTTGGAAGTGAACGAGAGCAAGGAGAAGGTCGTCGGTAACGTAAGATAGGGTCGGTATATCACGGTGATATATGCGACCGACGATCAGTTCTGCCGCCCGTGAAAAATTAAACCCCCAGCTCGTCCAACGAGACACACTCATCCCCTGAGTTTCAACCCCCTAGAGTCCATCCTCACCCCAGAGTCCCTAGTGCCGACACGATCCGAATTATTAGCGAATTAATCACCCCTCTCGAAAAAATCATCCCCAAATCTCCATCTATACCCAAGAAGAATTCTATGCATTGTCTCGTTACTCTTCAATATTACAGAAATTAAATGCCTACTTAGAACGATTTTAAGCTATCACGAGAAATGAAGTAAAAACCTCATAGCTTAGCTCTCTGCCGAATAATTCCTTATTATCGTGAATTTTTATTCAGGGAAATATCGCTTTTATTTTTTCATTATCTCTTTCTTTTTTTTCGGCCATAGGCAGACAAAGAGAAATAACGTGGGGAATAAGTTACGAGCGCTATTATCGGTTATTTTGCGCTCTCCCGGGGACCCGGCAATAGAATTGCAACTTCTAACTGCCGTTTATACGTACACGTGCATCATAATTATCGCGGGCCACTCGAAAGTTTACAAACTGGTAATTTTCGAAGACCGAAAGCATTTCACGGAGAGAGTGTGCCGGCAAATGCGTGCAATAACTGGATATATTATGAGAGTGTGGGGCTACGAATGGCCGGCCCAAAATGGACATAGAGGCGGTACAATTGGTTTTGCATACACACGGATAATGTCGAGGATAGTGGGTAGTATTCTACGGTTTAATCCCGAAATTGGGCTCGGCTCTGGTCCGAATTTCACAAATTCACGGCCCCCCCGCAAACCGCGACAAATTCTGCGTATCTTTTTTTGATTGGGTTTACTTACCCACTTATTTCTAATAACTGACCGATATCACCTGATTACACGGAACACATTTTTTAAAAATTCACGAAGCGCGGACGGAGCGGCTACTTTTTTTCAATTTCACTCCAAACTGGGACACACGCACGGGGAATTTTCCCGGTAAAAATGAAAACCGACGGTAATCCTACACGTAAATTTCGTGAAATTGTGGTCGTTTCTTCGGCTCTGGGGCGCGAAGCTTCCCTCGTTTTTCGAACATGTGGGGTCGTAAAATACTGAATAGAACGAAGGATGCGCCCTGCGAGTGTGACGGAATTTAAAATATGCAAATTATTTTAGGTCGATGAATTTCGCCATTTTTATTCGACCTGAATGTATCTTCAATTATGCCGGAAAGCATTGCGCATAGAAACGCAGTTATTCCGCGGATCAAATGTGACGAGAAACAAAAAAAATAGTCGATTAGGACTAGATATCCCTCTGTGCAATTGGTTTTTCATCCCGGGGGATCAAAACGAATTCCATGGCATGAACCTGAAATTTGACAAAAGGGAGATCGAAAATTGTTGCCATGCAACCCCTCGAAATCCAGAATTCCCTTCGGCCGCGATGCAAAGAATTGCATTAACCGAAAAGAATTAATTTCATCCCCAGCGATGGCGTACATCACGAATGTACCCTCTGGTTTCGCGTTTTGTTCCCCCCGGCCAACTGGATTACTCTCAGTGTCCGATAAATATTAATATATTGACGTAACACCTGAACAAATATCGCGGAACGTCCGCGCGGCCAGGCGAAACAAACTATGCGCCGGGGAAAATCAATCGCGATGGTTTAATCGGGAAGTAATCGGTAATTCCGGCAATCCTATCCTCCAGAAAACAAACAATTCCAATTCGAAATGTCGATTTCGGGGGAAAATGTTTCCCCCTTCGCTAACGAGCGAGACGACAGGTTTTCCCTCCCGCCATTTTTATCTTCCCTCGTTTTGGTTTTCGGGGCGGGAATTTTTGTTCCGCGTTTTTATGAAAAATTCAATTCCGGGCGCAACTCCGTGATGGAAGCTGCCTGACCGTGGCATCTAAATGCACACGGAGGATGCATCCTGTGTGACAGTATCGCCGTCAAAAATGGGATACGTTTTGTCCGATCAATGCGTTAAATCGCATCCTGGGGAAGGTCTCGTTCAAAGAGCCATTAGAAATGGATGAATAAATCCTCAAATCTCCATTTGTTCCCGCTAATGAGGACCCAAATAACCCTAAATGGTTGATTTCAGCCGTGCGAGGGATTTCGTATTCACGGTCCACATTTGGGAAGGCTTGTAAGTTAGCAGCGCCTACGTGCTTGCGGTCAAACCGGCACGCATTTCTCTTGCGGGATGCAAGAGGTGTCGCGAATGCCACTTTGAATGGGTCGAATCAGCGCCATTACAGACCGGTATAGACCGCACGATTATTTGCGTATTGTCTGGATAATTTGCCCCGGAACGTGCCAACGACAAAAGGGAGCCGGGTCTCGCAAAACGCGCACCTTCGTGCCTCTGGATAAAGACCATACTGTGTCCTTTAACAAAATGGCCTCCCCCTTCCGCTTCTGAATTTCCTGAAACGTCCCACCTATCGACACTATTTGTTTCAGGAAACATTCTGACGCCAGAAGTCCATAAAAAATAGATATTAATATTATAAGCGGTTACTTGAGGTTCGATTAACTTCAAACCTGAGAATAAGATATAAAAAAAAAATAGAGTAATGTCGATCCAAGAGATCAGCCGGACCGAATCGCGGGTGCATTTTAATGGGAAATGCACGGCAGGGAATATGCATTTGGAATATCCGATGACCGAAAACGTCGATGGACCTCGGTTGAAGAGATGAACCCCCACAATAGGGTCGGCTAGGATGAAACGCGGTCTGTGGGGTGGGGAGAGGGTTGCTGTATTATTCAGATGATTGCATGCAATAACACGCGCTGCTGGCAACAGGCAACTTAGTGCACCTATGCCATGCATTGCAGTTTCATCGCGGGAGATGCACAACGCCGGGAGCGGAGCCACCCCAGTCTCCGTTCCGCCTCTTTAATATTTCCCCGCCACCCCCTTTTTTATTTATTTTTTTTTTTTACTTATTTCTCGCTGTTGTGGTCCATAACCGCTCGGCGAGATGGTAATTGTGGCAATTGTCGACGATGCGAATGAGAATTCATTGCCATTTTTCGGGGTGCGGAACAAGGACATCGCATCCGCTTTGCCTTCTCCGTCTCGTTACCTGTTGGTTCCCTAAAAAATATTTCAACGTGTAAAAAGTGTAGAACAAAGCTAGAAGAGATAAAAAAAATGAGTTCCTACACGAAAAGTATGGAAATCGGTGGAATTAATTTTATCTTAGAAGATGAGCAGAAGATCATCTATCCCCACGTCCTTGCTTATTATCGATTAGAGTCGTTATTAAAAATTCATTGAAACGACCGTGTATTCTTTTCATTCATTCTGGACCAATTTAACTAAGACCCAGGATGGAATAGAAATTTAAATCCGGTATATTTCTCGGCAATTAAAATTAACTCGCAATTCGAGTCCTTCAACGAGCAGCGCATCGGTAGGGCCGAGAACTGGAGAACAACCGAAATCATTAAGACTCGATTCCGAAGCTTTTATCGTCCGCCCCTGTACTCCATTCGGAAGTAACTCGGGAATGGATGTATCAATTAAATCGACAAATTCCCTCGGCCGCGAGCGAGTCTGCCGATATCGAGGGAGAGCTCCGGAAGGTAGGATAAATCGAAGTCGCGGAGACGATGGTCGGCCATTTTCCTCCTCCCTCCTCCCCCGGACTCTACTCTTTTCCTCCACAATGACCCCTCTGAAAAGTAAAATCTCGATAGCGAGAGGCGAGACAGCTCGCAACGCCATCCTCGGGTTATTCATCGGGAGAAAGAGAGACCTGGGACGGTTTAAAAGCTCTCGGGCGAATCCTTTTGATCGACCCGATCCGCCATTCCGCTTTCGCGTCGTCCTCCATCCCTTCCGCCGAAGAATCAATTAAAATCGATTTAGTTCATTAGGACCTGGGGCGCGCCTAATTTCGTTTTACTTTCCTCTGGCTGGCTTTGCCTCGTCTCCATCTCGTCCATCCCTTTCCTGAGAATTTACGGTTCCTTGTAATCTCCCTACATTATCCACGCAACCAGCTCTGTATCATTTAAACGATTTAATTTTCATTTTATATCTTTTCTAACCGTTTTCCTAACGCCATATGCGATAAATCCTCGTCTGACCAGCAGAGAAATTTCCACTCGAAGATCTCATCGTTAAGGGAGGACGTGCACCCGAATATGTATTACTTACAAGCAGTTAAATCAAATTTGCGCAACAGAACGGAGGCGGCATTCGTTTCCATGCATAAAAGATGGCTCCCCGGTTCTTGCGCGGTATAGTCATTGTTTTTGCATAATTCCTCCGGCTGTGTGCAAGGACGAGGGAAATGCGCGAGGCTACCGAGTTCGAAATGCCCCGGCCGCTAATTTCGTTGACATTTTCGACAAAAAGGGGGGAGCCAGTGGTTCCAAAAGTCAAAATTAAAGGAGCGTCGGACTTGCGGAACTCGGAAAGAGAACAGAGGTAGACAGCGCACAAAATCCTCCCTCCACTCTCGGCCACTTGACACTCGAAAGTGGCACGAAAGAACGCGGCCGTGAGCTCGCAAGTCTGAAAAATTCAGCAGTCTCGTTCGGGAGAATAAGTCCGACTTTGTGCCCCGCTCTTTGAAATCCCGAAAAATGGACGATAGAATTGGGCTAGCTCGAACGAACTTAGAGATCGCTAGCAGGGACGGCAAGTGTTACGTCTGGGAAAATGGGTAAAAGAAAAGAATACTCGAATTTATTTTAGGAAAAGGAAAGGAGTTTCGTGAGAGGGAGGGGAGCCACACAAAAGCTTCGCGCCCTCCTTCACGATTAATGAAAAGGAAAGGAAAAGGGGAGATAGAAATTTTGTGGGCCCCTCAGCAAGTCCTACGCGAACTTATCGTTATTGGGATAAGGAAGAAAGAACAAAAGAAATGAGATTTTGTTTTACTAGGTTTATTAAAAAAAAAGGGGTTTGGGGAATTTACAGATGTGTGTGTGTATGACCGTGTGTGTGTGTGTGTATTTTAAATACCTTAGTTCCTTGTCGGAAAGCTGGATCCTCGAGATAATGGTGAGAATAAGCGGCGAAATGGACTAACTGTCCGTAGTCGAAATTCAAGAAGAAAATCGTTCGAATCGCGTAAGAACGAAGTCGAAGTATAATAATTTATAACTGACTGTCGTCGAAGAACTAGAAGTATGACTAACTAACAATCTTGTAACTGTAACATTTACTGACTAACTGACTTTTTACTGACTGACCGAACCGTAACTGACTGTGTCGCTGGCTTTCGCTGCTTAAACACTAGCTTTTATACTTTTTCCACCCCCGACGCTTGAGTCCTGAAATTCCGGCAGTGGGGTATGAAAAATGACTTAAGTCCCCCATGGTGGTTTGGAAAAATCTCCCATTGGAGGAAAGAGTTAAAACCATGTTTTAGAGAAAGGAGCAGGGTTAGGAAAAATCTCTTATTGCAGGAAGGGGTTGAAAAATACGTTTTTAGGAAGAGGAGTTCGGAGCGAAGAATTTAGGAGAAGTGTCCCCGGGAGACGGAAGTTAATGTTTACTTTTATGGGGACAGATTGTTAATTTCGCCGTTCTGCCAGGACGTGCGAGCTCACCCTTGCAAGGGTGGTATCCGTAATCGCGTGTCCCCTTGTCTTAAATATTTTGAATATTATGGGAGCAGCTGGTCTCGAGGTCTTCGGGACCCCTTTTGATTATCTACTATTTACGTAGCATGGTAATAGCCTGTCGCGAGAACTAAGATGAGGGGCCCTCGGTTGTCTGGATTGAAAAGAATGAATTTTAGACCCGACGAGTCTATTATTTTGAAGAAGAAAAATCCTGGGCCACCCGGGCTAGTTCGATACGCGGGCCGATGCAGGCGCAGGGAGCGTTACGTGGGACGTAACACAAGCCAATATTTCATATACAAATTCATAAATTTAATATTAATAAATCGTTATTAAATTAACGATAATTTGCTTTCATAGGGGATAGACGAAGCTTGAAGTGGCATTTTTTTTTATTTAATATTTATTCGAATAATTTAAGGAATTTCCAGGTTTTACCATCGGAACATCCTAGAGGGGTATGCCGAAGTTAAGATGGAAGGGGTCGTAAAAGGATTTAATACCTTTTAGGAATGTCATTATCCGGACTCCATAATATCCGTCCTCCGCGAAATGCAACCCGAAAGCACCCGGCCTTCGGCATTCCGGTTGAATCCAATATTGAAACGAAAAAAGAGTCGAAGTGCAGTCTAGTGTCATTAAACCGGCGGATCCGGAAGCGCACCGGAAGATGGGTGAATCTCGAGCGACAGCCCGGAAATGCCATTTCCGATGTTCGAGGATTAGAGACAGGACGCTGGATAATTACTGAACGATCCCCCAGAGGCAATCAACATCCGGTCAACACGCGAGCTTTGGACAGAACCTTTGGAGGGATGCACTTCGCCAAGAGGAATGCTCGGTGCTGGAAGATACTTAAGAGCATCAGCTCTTCCAGTTTAATTAAGGTGAAGTGAAACCCCCTTCAAATCAGTCGATTCGAATACAACACTTTTTTTTTTAAGGGTATTAGACCAAACTGTCAGAAACTTTGACACATCACTCCTGATCATCTAAGAATTATCCTGACACATTCAAAATTCGGATTAAAAAAAAAATTGTTAACTTACGCCAGGCCAGAACCAAAATGGCGTCAAACTCTCATATTTCGATCAATATACAATTATCGAAGGCTCTGATATGAGAATCGAAAGAGTCAGAACAATTTTACGATAATTTAGAAGACTCTGGTCATCGATAAACTCGCATTTGAACGGGATAAAGGTAAAAAAAAGTGTTTTATGCGCTTCTATGGCAAAACGATGGGAATACGAGGTCTCGGAGTGAAAATTTAATTGACCTAGAAATCACAGATGGCGCAGGTGGTCTCTCTGCAGTCAATTAGGGCCCCAGAAAGCACGAATCCAGAGGATTTCTAGAGTTTTACTTCGATTTCTTTATAATTATTTTACGAAAACGACAGGTGGAGTATGGCATTTGGTACAATACCCAATATAATTCGATACAGCTGTCCATATAAAAACGAATGTCGGCAACGTAGGCATTTAGAAAAATCTTCTTTATCGACGTCGATCAAGTTCCTCGACATGTTTCACTTCACCTTACATGTCTGAATTATTTGGTCACGGAGAGGTATTAAAGATGAATCTTTAAAAATCGTTCAATTTACTTTTTAACCTTACTTAAGGGCCCCAACGTGGGAATGAATCGGGATAACTTTTTTAGTTCCTGACAGCGGAAGTAAACCCCTCACAGTCATATAGGAGCCCTCGTACGGATTCAAGAAGCGACGACATCACTGCCCTCGTCAAAGGGGTGCGACATAATTATGAAACAGGGCACTTCTTTCTGTCTCGGCGCGCCTTTCATCTCGCATTTGGCACGTTACCTATCTTCCGAGGCGAAGAGCGAGGATTCTCCAGCTTCCAAGAGCTCCGCGAAAATTATCCTAATTGTCGTTTGACTTTGTCAAAAATTAACATTCCCGTAACCAGGATATCTTCCTCCTATAAACTTCAGCTAGGAATCCTGTCTACAGAGAAATTAAATTAAAGAGGAATTTTAACGAGACTCCTCTCTTCCCACTTTATATACTCAGGAAGAAATGATATACGACAGTTTTTTGTAAGAAATTTTCCGAAATCTCCGAAATTCCATAAATTAAGTGCAGTCCCACCACTTCCTAGGTGGAAGCATCCCTCGAAGACGTTCGTATATTATTAGCGTTATCAGCATTGGGGTCAAAGTAGCACCCCTCACCCCGGGGCTTCGCGGCGCGACCCCGTTGCATAGGACGGTGCCATAATTGCACCCTTATCTGTCGATAACCATCGCGACTGCATTCGACCTATAGCCACGATTCTGGGAAACTTTGACGTCGCCGAAGTGGTGGAACTTAATCTACGAGAGGTGACCTCCTATCCACCGAGGGTGGCGGTACTTGGGGTGGAATATCGGCGCTCTTGGGGTGGCCAAAGCGCTTGCGGTTGCGGCCGTGCGTCCGGAAGTCACCGGAAGCGGCAACGTTAATCGCGCTTCCGGTACACGGCCGAAAGACGCGATTGGCTGGCCCCGGGGGTGAAATCCGCCCTTTTCGGGGAATCCGAACCCCTGTGCGAGAATCGATATCGGCACCCTCGCGGCGGAGGGCGAATTTCATCGATTACCGCCCTCGAGAGTTGGAAATGGCACATCGCGCATCGCCGATGCGATTGTTCGCAGTTATATTAATAGAGAGGGCGGGAATAATTTAATCAACGCAACCCTCATTTGTAAAATCCTATCAAAGCTCGTCGAACGATCAAAAGTTTTTGTATTATGAATCTCGATTTTATTATCTCCCTTTATGAAAGGAAGGAGAAAACACACCGATTTAAAAAGTAATCACCCTGATTCGAGGGATCGCAGGCTTGGGGTTGATTACTCTGGTTTTTGGATTCGCATAATTGGGCTGGTTGGTTAATTACCTTTTTTAATTAATTGTCATGCGGTTATTAAACAAATTGATACCTGGTAGATGGTTGAAAATGCTAGCGAAATTTGAGAAAAAAATTCTAATTCAATGCACTTCTGGCCTAAAAGCAAAGCGGCATAAATCCGGTGTGCGATAAGGGCACTGATTGAGCCGTCATGGAAATATGACCCTTATCGCAAAGAGGATTTATGCTGTTTTACCTTGTAGCGACAGATATGCCCTGTGACGTATGTGGTTTTGGATGCGTTTTCGGATTAGGGGCACAGCCTTTCGATCGCGAAGGAAAAAATCCAACGATCCCTATACCTCGTAGGAGCGCATCAGGTTTCCATGACGAAATTACGGGTGCAAGGCAGAGTGCAAACGGATAATCGCATTTACGAGAGAATCCAAATTAATTCAGGGTTAACTTCTGTTGATAATTATAAAACAGGCCACCGGACGATTTTTATAACATTTTTGTACTTTCAGTAAATGCTTCGTAAAGGATCATATGTTACAAAATTCAAAGGGCTGATGTCGAGAGGAGATTATACCAATTTTTTGTGAGAAAAATGGAAAGGTTGAAAATTATGGACGGACCCTTCTTCATAGGCAATGCAGCGGTCCATTCTGGATTCGCATTTTTGCGGGATCAGCACCGCCATCGGCGGAAATCGATCACGATATCATATGATTCCGGATGAGGGTCAAGCCGGGAGGGACTATCAAAACACGAATTTCCTGCTTCGATTCCTCCGTATTCCATTTGTTCCCTCCCTCCGGCCCGGCGCACCCCACCACCCCCCTTTGAGCACCGTCAAACCTGAATTATTCACGAATTCCGTGCACGAATCGCCCTTATGTGCTCTTCCGAAATTGCAGCGTGTTTCCACAGTGGTCGATGGTGGTTAAGAATGAATCGATCGATGCGCATAATTCTCAACTCCTGCCTCGAACATTCGCCATTTTCCCTGGGATAATATTATAATCCCGGGGGGGGTGGAAGAGATGGGAGGAAAAGCGGCCATTGTGCAGTTATTACCATCTTTTTTAGCCTCCATTTTCTCATTATTACCGCGTAGAACCGGAAGCGTTGGTCCCGAAAAAAAAAATTCGGAATAATTCAACAAGGGGCTTAAAGGGGGGAGGTATTTTTAATTTAAGTCATGCATTCTCGTGAAATAAATATTCGCCCGAAGGTTCACTCTTATGGCCTCCGAAACTGCACTGTGGCGAATGTGTACCCACCACCCTTCGCGTTGCTTTCCTTGCCCCTTTGAACTTGCAGGAATTTCGTAATTTCGTGATCGTGTCGGCTTTGAGGGTCGATCCCCGGCCTTGCCCGACCACGATTTCCCTGATTAATATTCCAGCCCTTTGATTACGCCGGATTTTTGCTAATGCCTGGGTTTTACGTTGTTTCAATTTTCGGGGCTTTCAGGATCCACTGACACGAAGGGGTCGTAAAGTGCCAAGTAACGAGGGGTTGGGAGGAAATAGGCTCGAGACGAGCTGCCCCAGTCATCGTCATCAACGCAATCTGCGTCGAAAACTCATCTGTCGAAACTTGCCGGGAACTTATATTATCAGTTCTCGCGAACTACCCCCGTTGACCTACCCTTCGAACCCCGCCGAACTTTCTCACCCTCATCGCCATCACTCACCCTCGGCCATTCCCTGCTCATCAATTCCCTCAGACGATTCCTCGAACATTCCCGGTGTTCCTGGAAAGGGAAGTAACGAGTTTACAGTGGTCAGATAATGTGGCTTGAATTCACCCCCGGGATGCGTGGTTCAAATCCACCCCCGAAAATTGGGATTAATATTGGTGACTTAAAACCACCATTTTTATTCCGGAGAAAGATCCTGGAGATGTATGTCTAATGAATTGTAGGATCAATTTTAAGGGGAATTACAAATTTCTTGGTTCATTTATGTTTCTTATCACATTTCCCGGCTTGGAAATAACGGAATGTCTCTCCCAGGAATTCTCCGCCCGGAAAAATCTAAGTATTTTAAAATATGATCCGCGGCATCCGCGGCTTCGACAACTTGCCCGGCCGGGAGGGATGGGTTATGATATCCGGTTTCCAGAAAATAAAATATTCCACGGGACGAAATGAAGTTTCTGCTGGAAAGGGATACCGCGTATCCGGGAGGATCTGCCGACTCTACATTAAGCTGCAAGACTGTCGATCCTTGTTCCGAAGAGGATTTCTGGTAAATCTCGCCGGAGCTGGTTGCTCGGCATCGGAAACGTATTGGGTGGGCTTTATACGCTTCCGGCGATGCACAATCGCATCGAAAAGACAATAAGACATTACGCAAATACTCGGGTTATCTTGAGTTTGTACCCGACTGATTAGTGAAACGACTCTTAAGGTGATGTGAAACACGTCGAGGAACTTGATCGACGTCGATCAAGAAGATTTTTCTAAATACCTGCGTTGCCGACGTTCGTTTTTATATTGACAGCTGTGTCGAATTATATTGGGTGTTGTACTAAATGGCATACTCTACCTATCGTTTTCGTACAATAATTATAAAGAAATCGAAGTAAAACTCCAGAAATACCCCGAATTCATGATTTCTGGGGCCCTAATTGACTGCAGAGGGACCCCCTGCGCCATCTGTGATTTCCAGGTCAATTAAATTTTCTCTCCCAGACCTCGTATTCCCATCGCTTTAGCATAGAAGCGTATAAAACACTTTTTTTTACCTTTATCCCGTTCAAATGCGAGTCTATCGATTACCAGAGTGTTCCAAATTGTCGTAAAATTGCCCTGACTCTTCATTTCTCATATCAGAGCCTTCGATAATTGTATATGGATCGAAATATGAGAGCTCGACACCATTTTGGCTCTGGTCTGGGCTAAGTTAAAAAATTTGTTCCAAAAATCCAAATTTTCAATGCGTGGGGAGAATTCTTAGATGATCACGAGTCATGTATCAAAGTCTCGAACAGTTTGGTCCATACCCTTAAAAAAAAGTGTTGTATTTGAAATCGACCGATTTGAAGGGGGTTTCACTTCACCTTAATCGTTTTATCCAGTAAATTAGATCCCAAAAGGATTTTACTTCAATTTTCAAGAGGGTAAATTCTCGTTTAATTTGTATAAATATTACTTTTCGTAATAAATTTCAGCACGGCTATGTTAAACAAAATTGAATGTTTCTTATTACGTGCCGCCTTCAGGCGATCCATCGATATTGTCTCTTACAGTCAAAAGCAGATACGAAATAAGACCTTCCTTCTACGTAGTCTTTCATTTCCTTCATATCGTTCCTGCAGCTGCATTCTCCCTTTGAAAACCTCTTTTATTATCTCAGACTCCCTCTCCTGTCTATCTACATCGTCGACGTACTTCGAGTTCGCGATCAACCTTTTCATCTAATTTTCTGGCGTAGTTCCCACGTTGAGATCCACATTGTTAGCAAGATCTCTGGATCCCAAGAATGGACTGTTTTAACAAGGTCCGTGTCAGCGGTCAAGTAGTTTGTTCGTTCAACTTAATGGCTAAATTAGATATTTCAATTCTGCACGATGAGTAACCTTGGGAGGACGCGAATTGCAAATCGGCTCGGACAATTCGCCATATCAAAAAGTTCCATGGATATCCCTCCAGAAAATTTTGAAATTTAGGGAACGCGACGATATAATTCACCTAAACCGAATCCCTGAATATATATATTTTATAGAGTCCACTTGTATTATTCATGTTGAAACCTCTTCGAGCTATTAAAAAGTAAAATATAAGTGACGATCGGTACCGACGTTGCAAGAGCCGACTGATAAAAATGCCCGTGTAAATTTACATAATCATTTTGGTGTCACGATAAATTGCAGTCAAATTGCATTGTCTCTATAATATCACATTCAGCATCTGAGTTAAGTTATAGAAAATTATAACGTAATATGACACTAAATCAAAGTAACAACGCCCAAATACGGTAAATATACAATGTTAGGTGTATTTATACATTTTCTAATTTGTAATTCTTCCATTTTACGTTTTTCTATATGAAACATAAGTTATGAGGTGTGTAAAAATGTATGTCAATTTCCGTCGATTTTTATCAGTGCTCGTTAAAATTGAAAGACGATTAGCTCGAGTCTCGTAACCTGCATTATAAGTGCTCGTGAGTGATATGGCTTCTTAGAAATATCAAGATGTAAAAATTGAACCCCAATTATTCCGAGAACGATCGATCTGCTTAAGTCTCTCTGAGATGCTGCAGTTCCGCCCTTCTTGAGAGCCATTATGGGGTCCCTTCGCGATAGCTCTGGAAATAATTCTTATTAACCCTAGAACGACCGGCAGATTTTTTTGTATAGGACGAGCCATTTGAAACATGTCATTTGACCCGTCTTGGTAGTTCTAGTGTTAAAACTTGGCAAGTTCAACACTCGAGCGGTTCTCCTGCTCGTTTGTTGGGTTTTAGGAGCGTTGCTTGCAAGCTCGAAGTTGCATCCCTCTACAGGTCTGTCTTTGCTTCCTCGAAATCCGAGCCTCGGTCGACCACCGACCATCCCTTCCGCAAGATCCCGCACAGAGAGGATTTCTTGTGGTCCTGACTGGTTCTTGCGGGCTACCGATCGTCCAAGCGTTTTCGTGTTTGATTACAGTGTTTGCCACTCGCATACCGCTGGTCAATCTCGCGGTCCGAAACCGCTGGACGAACCTGGGGCAAAAACACCACCCAGGACCTCGTCAAGCAAACGAGGCCACCCCCGAACCACCTCCTAATAGACCGGCAGTTTACTGCCCGAAACTTCTTTCCCTCTCCGACAAATTCATCTTTTTTTGCCGCTCCCTTTGCCTGCAACCGCACTTCTTCCGGAGCGGCATCAATCATCCCACGAAAGTCGCAAGAATTAGGGACGCCTCGTGGCAGGACTCTGACAAGGAAAGTATCCCGGGTGTACCTCGCTAATTTCGTTGGATCTAACATAAGCCGTAATACATCGAAAAATAAGAGACACGTATTTTTTGTCCGTGCTAATTCGCGAATTTAAGGAGTAAAACCCATCCCTGAAAACCGTTTTCTGATACTTTCTCGTAAACGGAATTAATTACAATATATTGTTGAAATCTCTGGCTAAACTGAACGAATCACAGGTGGTCCGGTCGAGAAATATTATTCCGTTTACGAGGAAACGTCAGAAATCCATTTTTAAGGGTCAACTTTGGGGTAGTTTCCACCCCTCAAACTCGGAAATTAGCACGTATAAAAAAATATGTCTCTCGGTTTTCGATGTACTACATGTCAAGACTAACAAAAGTAGGGAGATACAGCTGGGACACTTTCCTTACGAGACGACTTCCTAGGGGATGACTGAAGTTACGAAAAAAAACTTATGAAAAAAACGTTATTATTTTACAAAGGCATTTACACTACTGAACGATATATCCGTGGTCGGGGTCAGTGATCAGCTGACGAGACGATCAGCTGATCAGGCGACGCAGTCGATCGGCATCTGGTAGGGGACGGTCTTGGTGACTGGTTTCTGACTGAAGTCGGGATTCGCCCCTTGCTTGACTCGCTGGGCAATCTGTTGGGAAGCTGGTCCACTGGGCACGCAATGGAACCGTATTGACTTTTGTTTAGTTTGTTCGGTGCATCCTTTCCTGCACTGGAGAACGGGTCTGACGGAGAAGCAGATCTCGTTGTTCTCCTCGATGACGAGAGTCCTGTGGGTGTGGCATTGCTTGGTCTTGCTGCCCTCGGAATTGCCCCATTTCTCAGCAGGATTTGGTCCTCGACCAGCCTCGTGGTCGCTGATGACGTTTCCTGGTCGGGGGTTCCGCGAAATGCAAGGCTCCCTCTGAGCAATCTGGGCGTTCTGCTTTGCCTCCCCCTCGCATTGCTGACTGGTCAAGGCGTACGTTGCTGAGAAGAACTCCGGCTTTTCCAGGACGCAGTTCTGAGGAGTGGTGAAATCCGTCGACGGTTCCCCTGTGTATGTGCCGCAGAGACCTCGGATCGACCCGCGGTATTTATAGGAGGCCTGGAAGAAGCAAAAATCGAGGAAATTTTATTTATGACAGCTGATAATTTCGTATTTTAATAGCTCATGGATTTTATTTAATTATAATGTGTCCTTGTATTTTGATAACTCATGCGTTTTATTTTAATTGTGAAGTGTCAGAAATGATTAAGGATAATTAGACTCACCTTGATTCGAAGATGAGCCCCGTCATAGGCGGCGTCGAAGCCAAACTTCTCGGAGGACAACCTGACGGATCCATCGGGCAGCTCGAAAATTTCGAAGAACACTTTGCCGTCCTTTTTGTACTGATAACCTTGTTTCTGGCTGTATGATGGCCTCTCGTTGCCGATATATGCAGCTCCCTTTCCACCTTCAGGAGCCAGACGGATCTCCATGTTGCCAAGGTTGACTTTCACCTCCTTCTTGTCGCCACCCATGTCCCGACAGAGGACGCTGACCTTCATATCCTCCGGGATCTTCAGATCGTTCTGGGGATCGTCGGGATCTTCCTTGGGGTAGGTCGTCATCACGACGTGCCAACAGTTGCCGAGCTTCAAGGGGTACGTCAAGTCGTCGAAAGTGCTGGCCGCGTTCTCGTCCAGTTCGCAGAAACCTGGAAAACCGTTTCATGTATTAATTACTCCACTCACCAAGATAGCTGATGACGAAATGACGAATTGGAGGTGCAATGAAACTCGATAAATCGTTACATTTAGGGTAAAAGAAACTCACTGGGAACGGTTTGTCCCTCGACAAGGGCAGACTGGAAGAGCTCGGTCGTCGGTAGGGCAGACAAAGAAGACATGGACATTTCTTCCAATTCCTCGTTCAAGAAGGATTCCGTGACTTTCGGGGTCCTGAAAGTGACGTTGCCGATCTGCATATTGGGGTGCATGTCGATCTCCAGCTCGATTTTATTCTCGTTCATTGGATCCGAGGGTCCAAACTCGGCGTCCTCGAAGCGCAAAGTTAGTGCCTCCTTAACGAGATGCAGGATGCTCTCCTTGATGCCTTCCGGTGTCTGATGATCACCAAGATTCACCGACAAGTCCACGCGATCCATGTTGAGGGCGGAAGTGATGTACTTCTCGCACGTCTTCAGGTAATTCGTCTGCATTCCTCCTTTCTTCCCACCCGTCTTGCATTCCTTCGCCTCCGCCAGCGAGTTCTTGACGTACTTCTTGTACTGATCGGTCTGGCGTTGGTTTCCTTTGATGGTGATCTTCGCGTCGGTTTCGCAGCGTTCCCCGAAACGAATGACGGCCTTGACGTCTCTGCTGACGTCGGCGTTCATGATCTTGTCGTAGTCGAAGGTGGGCAGAGACGAAGATCTGGACTCGAGGGCAAAACAGAGCTCGCCGACATTCTCCTTAGGAGGAGAACTTATCGCAGAGTAGAAAAGGACCTTGGAGGTCCTGTCTACCTTGCTGCAGCCCACGGCACTCGTGAAGACGAACCTGACCGGTCCACTTTCGGTGGGAATCTCGATTCCCACGTCGACGGCCGTCCCCTTGGCAGAATCTATCCCATCGGTGGCGCTTTCGAGAAGGTCCTTTCTGCGGTTCTTGCTGTCCATCTGCGTGTCCGACTTCCAAGTGACCTTCGGCTCCGGCGAGGACGAGTCGGCACCTCCGCGTCTACTAAACGATTTCTCAAAGGTGTCATAGGCGATCGTCACTTTGATGGGGCTATCACCGGGCTTCCTAGCGGACGTAGTGACTTCTATCATCTTGTACCTGATGTCCGTCGGACTCCACGATATCGGGTTGTTCTTGAAGGCAAACGGTGATTTCTCGAATTTGAAGGAGTTCTGCCAGAGCGTGGATCTCTCGTCTTCAGGGTATCGATACTCCACGTTGAAGGGGGCATCGGGATCCCTGCCGAACAGCTTCTTCGGTTCCGCTGAGTCTTTATGCAGTACGTGGGTGTCCTTGTCCTTCACCACTGGGTTTTGGGAAAGGATGTCGTGCTTCGCGGTGTAGGGCACGGTGCTGTAGTGCGCGATTGTGTAGCCCACATTCGAGTCGGCTGGTCCCAGCTCCAGTTCCATGCGTTGTTTTTCCCAGTTGATCTGCGCTTTCGTGCGGATCGGCAAATAGAGTTGCAGGTTGTCGTCCACCCCAGCCATGTAGTGTTGGTGATCGAAGGGAGAGATGAAGCCCACCCTTCCCTGGACCTTTAAGGATGCCAAAGCGCGGAACTTCACGTCGGCTTCCAACTTCTGGGGCCTCTTCCACTTGGTCTCGCCGAAGGGGTCGGGGGTGATCTTCAACTGCGCCGATAAGTCGTCCTTCATCAGCGTTGGGATCCTTAGGTTGTACACGAAAGGCAACCCCATGGCGGTGGGGAAGCTCAGGACGGTGTCGAACCCAAGCATCTTCGTGGCATGGAAGTTACGTCCCTCCTTCAAGTCCTCGAATAACCTCTTCAGCACTGGAAATGAAATAATTGCGAGGAGTCAACTCATCGTTTAATTGCATTAATTAAGGAGAAGGTAAAAGTTAAGAGGAATTCATTTTTCGCGCGAACCGTGGTCACAATAGATGATACTCACTCGATGGGATCTTCTCAATGGTGTGGTTGTCGAAGGCAATGAATCTTCTGCCCAATTTATTGTTGAGGATGAAGTTGCCCTCCACCTGTTCTGCGCCGTCCCCTTCGATCTTCAACAACTTGGCGAGCTTCTCCGGCGAGTAGACCCCATCCTCCTCCGATCTCTCTCCCTTCTGCACGATCTTCCAAAGCAAGTCCTTCAGGTCGCTTATACTTGAGATCCCAAAGGCAACTTCCGTCCATGGTAGCTTGTAACCACCGTAGATATTGCGAAACGCGAAGTTGATGGCATCGGGGATGACGTTGTCATCGTCGGACACGTAGCTGAAGATGCTCTTCATAATATCCCCCTCGTCTACGCTATCCACTATCACGAGCTTCGAATACTGCAGACCATAAGTTTCGTCGTTCAAAAACGTCTGGGCCATTTCCGCGTTCCTGCCGAATTCCGCCCATTCGGGACTTTCCGACTCAGCTGCACTTTCTATGGCGGACTTGACGATCGAGTTGACGTGTCTGTTGACATCAATGTTAGTCATCTGCGCCATCCTCTTAAGCATGCCGAAGGGGGGCTTGGTTCTCATCAGCTGGATCACTGCCGTGCATCGAATTTCGTGGGCCTCTGCAGTGTTCAAGTAGATCTTGAAGAGCACCGGCCTCGCCACCCTGGGATACACATTGGCCAACTTGTCCATACAAGCGACCATCCACATGCGCTGGAAGTTGGACACTTGTTCCTTTCCTTCCAGGTAGGGCTCGAATACCCCCAAGATCTTAGGATGACCCATGTTCCCGAGAGCTCGGATATAGCCCTGAATCCTGCGACTGTCGCCTTTCTTGACGGCAGATCTTAACTCTTCTGCCATGTAGGGAATGTACTCCTTCGTCACCGCCGAGACGACCTTCGGGTTCAAACGACCATAGACATGGACAGGGTACCGGGAATGGGCGGTATGATGGTTGATCTGAGCCCTGCGAACCAGGTCGGCGAACACGGTGATGGCCGCAGCCCTCGTGTCCTCGTCGTCCATAATCTCTGGTGATTTTGCCAGGTCCTGAAAGAAGTTACTCCGTTAATCTACTCTTAATTCCCCGTTTTCAGTCCAAAAACCAAGCGGCGTTACTCACGAAAAAGGCGTCCACATATTCTGGAGTAGGTAGACGAGCAGTCCTAGACATGACGGCCAGAACTTCGCTCGTCTCGAACCGCTCGATCTTCTTCGTCTTTATCCAGTTCTTGATGGCCAGGAGAGCGGGACCAGTTCCTGCCTGGGAAGTAGCGTCCCTGAACATGCACCAAGCATCCCGACGAAGTCTGTGCTCATCTCCCTTCCTCTCCTTGGATTCGGGCTCGAACAACTCGTTCGCTGCTTCCTCGATCTGCTGGGCGCTCATCAACCTGATCCATCTGGTCACCATGGTGAACTTGTCCAGGGTCTCAGCCTTTGGGATCTCGCTTGGCTTCTTCAGGTCTTTGGCGATCTGCCGGGACAGGTCTATGCTAGCTTTCTTGGGGTCGAGTTTCCCATGGCTGTGGCTGTCCTCGGTGTTTTCGAAGTAGGACACCAATGGCGATATCGGTGCCTCGTCCAGTTTCGGGAATGGTTGCCAGTGGATCTCCTCGCTGGAGACGCTGGAGCTGGAGCTAGCATGGGATGAGGAGTGATGACTGGGTCCGTGTCTGCTGTCTTGATGACCGTGGTGATGTCCACTTCCGACGCTTCCCTCTTCGCTGGAGCTGGAGCCGGACTCGTGAATTTGGCGATAACAACTGTGGGACTCCGCACCACCTTCCGGCTTCGCAAGACAGTACAGTAGGTTTCCGGTGGACTGAGGATCGCGCAGGGCTTGCAGAGGGGTGGTGACAGACTTTATGTCTGACAATTTGACGGTCAGGGAGCTGGCGACGATTCCTTGCTGGACCTCCTTTAGGGTCGGGATTACGTACACCTTGTTGGTCGTCGTCGAAGACTGAATGGTGAAAGACTTCAAATTTCCGCTGATGACGACATTACTCTCAGAGAAACGCTGCAAAGAAATCGGGAGTTAGTTCATCGGGGCGGGATGAAAGGGATGAATCTAGAAATTCATGGTAAAATGTCGATGAATTACTTGGATGAATTTGGCTTTGTCGCTGACTCCATACTCCCAATCCATTCCGTTGGTACCAAACGTGTAGGCGACGCGCTCGGAGCACCTGGAGTAGTTCTTGAACTTCGAGATGTCGTAGATTTGGCCCTCGCCGATTAATTTCGGTATCGGTACCAGTTCTGGGTTGGTCTTCAGGATAGTATCCGGAAGGGTGACGATGTCGTACTGGACCTCGCATTTCCCCGTCACGGAGTCTTCCATGGTCTTGTAGCTGGCGTATGCCTGGTCCTCTTCGGGTGCCAAGGTTTTCCTCGACTTTATCAAGTTTTCACCCTGCGTGTCCACCTGGAACTGGCTCACGATTCCCTTCAGTATGTTCACCTCCCACGTGGGCACGCCTTTCTCCACGAGAAGCTCGTCCACCACGCCATTCCTTATCTTGATTTCGAAAGGCTTTCCCGATATGGAGAACTTCTTCAGTTCCAGGTTCTCCTCGGGGATCTTCATGTCCCATCCGGAGGGTAACTCTGTGTGAATTTGAGCATACTTCCCATCGGTCACGGCAGCCTGCAGCTTGTCTTCCGATTTCGGCTGGACCGTCAACCTTGCCTTCATGTAAACTCCTGCATATCGATTCCCGATATCTTCAAATCCTGCCAATGTTCGACCTTCCACTTCGTAAATGTACTCGTTGTCTTGTTTCCATGCTCCTTTGTGCTCGGCTACGACCGCCCCCACTGAAAATCACGAAATGATAAATAATTTCCAATTTCGCGAATACTCTCATTCCAGTAAGTTCTTATTTATTATTTGAGCTCCTTTCATTGAAGGCACCGAATGATACTTGAAAAAGTGTGCACGGTTGTTACAATGCCATTTCTCTATTCTACATTTCTAATTTCCATTTCCATCCAAAAGGTCGTAATAAATTAGCAATAAAATCGAGAATTCCTCGGGTTTCTTTTTAGGGAGGATGAGAATAGAGTATTGGAGCTGGGATGGTTGAATGAAAAGTGATAATTACAATTGCTGCAACTTACCTAGAAGCAGCAGCACTAGTGGAGACCGCATGGTGAATACTTGGTACCAAACACGGACTGAAGATGCTCTTGTTACGCGGTAGCCATTTATAGTTTGAACTACCGGTTCACTTGCTGTCTCAGCACGACCTACGACCTGCAAATCTCTGGACTTATCGACCAACATTTCTAGCACTGTTCACACGAGCTTGTTTGAAAACATAATATGCCCCGCACGCGTACTCGATTTTTTTAAGACCTTCTTGATCTCGCACGCGGTAACATAGTACTCCATAGGAGACAGGTTTTATCTGGATTCTTAGGAAGCAAATCGTATGCAAAAACTATGGCACACGTGTATCGAAGAGAAACTGTCGCTCTGCATCGTCGCAGCAATTTCCTGAATTTTTACATTTTTACTTTCCCGAAAGTTTCCTTGCAAAATCATTTCCGTAGATACGAAACCAGGAGATTCGATGGCATCAGACATTTTCATGGATCCTTATGGTTTCGGAACGAAAGGAGGTCTTTATTAATGGCAGTCATCTTTGCAATGATGATACAATATGTTCTAACGCTCGGAATGTTTTTTTTTTTCTGCTTTTTACGTATTCCATTCATAAAGTATTCAAGTATGAACTCAAAGATCAATCGTTGTTATTACAACTAGCAATCGATTGGTGTCATACATATCCCACTTCCGGTCGTACACGGTTTCGATAATCTCGTTAACGACACGCGGCGTATCTGGACCGCCTTATCACTCTGGGGATACATAGTTGCAGTTTTGCAGTGACACTTAGTTTCAACGCGTTTTACTGTCTCCAGAGTGGCCTTTGACCCGAACTGGGTACAAGGTTTGTAGTTTCGTATCACGAGATCATGTCGCGTGTACGGAAATGCTCCTGCAGGGTACTGCACTTTCCCCTAATTAAAGTGGAATGCGAAATTACGCGGCAGACAGGGAAATATCATCGGAGTAATATATTGTTCCAATGTTTCTGATTATGCCGTGTTAACTCTTAGGTGAAAGAATGTACGTAGAGACGAGATTAGAGAATTTTATTAAACGTGTAAGTAGATTAATGGCCCTAATTATCGATTAGGATTGACGCAAATTGGATGCGACATTAACGGAATTTCTGGTCAGACGTGATTATCAAAGCTTAGAAGGATCATAACTAACGTGGTTTTAATTTATTTTTCGCGACAGTGCGAACAGTAATATTCCAGATGTCATCGGTATTTTTAGCTCGACGGAGGAAGAATTACAATTATAAAATTGAAAGATAACAGTGCTTCTGGTAACCTCAATCCACTCGAAAACAAAATATTTTCCTGTCGATAATGTACGAGCGCAAACTCCACCACTGATAGTGAAACAATCGACGTTATAGAAAAAAGCAATAAAATCACAGATCGGAGGTGTAGGGTTACAAAAATCGGAAATGGATTCGCATCTGGCCATCTTTTATTTTTTATTTTTTTGCTGAACGTAACAATACGAGATAGCAACTTCTCTTATTCGATGACATAATAAAGACATGACGATCAAGTCAACTTACGTTATCCCTAACCATGTGTAGCATGCCTAACTCTATAATTCTACTCATTTAATTCTAAATCTATTCAAGTACATACTAACTTACTTATTTACAGATCTTTAATCCTATATAAATTTTTATTTACAGCTTCATTAAATTCGCGCAGTTATTAACAGATGTTACACAGAGAGCTCGAAATTACAACGTTGTACGGCGGTTGAAATACACATAAAATAAAAATAAGATTTCCATAGCATCTGCATCGAGAAATTCATGTTCATGGACGATTAATTAACAGTTAACAATATTCTCAACCGCTTCGGACATTTAATATCCAGTCAAGGGTAAATGTTTCGACGGGGGCAAGAAACGAAACGCGTGTTACAGAATAATCGTCACCGTTGCGGCTTTTCCACCTGAAATACATCCGGATCAAAATTGGTTTAGTGCGCGGTTTACTCCACTAGTGAAATTGTTCTCCGTTTGCATTTATTCATCAATTCGCCCGAATGAGTTGTGGCTTCGCCTGATTGGCAACGGTCTCCGCATCCATGTCGACTGTTGAGATAACCGCTTTAAAAATGGTGTTCCTGGTCTCGCGAGACTGAAACAAAACCGCAATCGGTTACATAAACAAGGCGATAATCTTAGTAATTAATTGATAACGGAACTCTTAACGGCTCTTATTAACCTGTGATAATTAAAAAACCAATCGACACGCTCGACGCGTCATAGATTCTGTAAATACCGTTGAGAAATAACGATCGAGTGTTGAGAAGATTTAGTTACCTCATCGGCGTTAAT
Source organism: Orussus abietinus (assembly GCF_000612105.2). Taxonomy (NCBI): domain Eukaryota; kingdom Metazoa; phylum Arthropoda; class Insecta; order Hymenoptera; family Orussidae; genus Orussus; species Orussus abietinus. The sequence continues at coordinate 40,904 of NW_019394448.1, forward strand.
TTCGATCTCTCGAAGCACCTGGTCAAGAGCGGTGATGAAGTGATCAGCGTCCTCTATGCCGAAGACCATGGGCGGTTTCAGCTTCAGGATGTTGCAATCTGGACCATCTCTGCTGACCAATATCCGCATCTCTCTCAGTCTGGATACCACATACTCAGCTTCCGCTATCGCAGGGGTCCTCTTCGTCCTGTCGCGGACCAGCTCGATCCCCAGGAAGAGTCCAACCCCGCGAATGTCGCCGATGATAAGCCAGACCTCGGACAATTTCCTCAGCTTACTCAGAAGGTGTTTTCCCACCTTGAGGGCATGTTCTTGAAGCTTTTCACCCTCGATCACGTCCATCACCGCGTTCGCCACGGCACAGGACACTGGATTTCCTCCGTACTGAAAACAAAAAAAAAAAAGAAATAAAATTCCAGGATTTATTACGAAAATATAAATACGTCGAATAAAGTTAAAGCAAAAGATTGAATATTTTTCCTAATATTTATGAGCTCTTCGGAACAATCCCGAGATGTCGGACATTATTTTGGTCCAGATGTACTATCTATATGTGCAGCTTTCCTTATCATTAACTTCTTAGCCCTCGATGGCTGGTCTGACCAAGCTGCCGGGAAGGAGGAGGCATTAAGAAGGAAATGAGAGGGTAGATGGTTTCGACGCGAAAAGTTTACGACTCTTCTATCAGATTATCCGGAAAACGGGGAAAGAAATGCTCGTATCTCCAAATGCCGTCCACTAGTTACTGTACCGTAATCCACGGGCTTTCGAGCTCAATAACGACGTTATAAAGATCGTTACACATCGCCAAGATGGGAATGTCTTTTATACGGTGGAGACCGTCGTTACAGCTCGCAAATGTCAACCGCGCTGGATGCCAGGGGCAGTAAAACGTCAGGGGAAAATTTAAACCACAACCTGTAAGCCTACGAAGACGCTCGCATACATTCTCGGTCTACCGAAATTGAATTTCCTAGCACGCACTTCATCTTGAATAAAATATTGCCACGAAACCCCCATCGTCCCATCTTCTCAAAAAATGCTATCGCCTACCCACTCATAAATTCAGTCATTGCTTCGTCCTAAATCAAATATAAAACCCTTCCCGATTTAAATTCATTGCACAGAAAAAAGAAAAAAAATTACGGGAATTATAGTGAAATTCCTTTTACCTATATATGTCTTCTCTAAAGCTTAAAGGTTATACCGTATACTCCATTATTTTCCCGCACATAATCTTGAAAAAAATATTGCCACGAACCCCCACCGTTCCATCATCTCAAAAAACGCTGTCATACCGCTCTCATAAATTCAGACATCACTTCGGCACAAACGAAATGTGAACTCTGTCCCAATTTAAATTGATTACAGGGTGCAAGATAAATGACAGAAAGTGTAATGAAATGTTATGCTATCACCTACCCACTCATAAATTCAGTCATTGCTTCGTCCTAAATAAAATATAAAACCCTTCCCGATTTAAATTCATTGCACAGAAGAAAAAAGAAAATTACGGGAATTATAGTGAAATTCCTTTTACCTATATATGTCTTCTCTAAAGCTTAAAGGTTATACCGTATACTCCATTATTTGCCCGCACATCATCTTAAATAAAATATTGCCACGAACCCCCACCGTTCCATCATCTCAAAAAACGCTGTCATACCGCTCTGATAAATTCAGACATCACTTCGGCACAAACGAAATTTGAACTCAGTCCCAATTTAAATTGATTACAGGGTGCAAGATAAATGACAGAAAGTGTAATGAAATTTTATGCGTATATAAATTTCTCTTATCGAGATATACCGTATATTGAATTTTTTGGCGGTAAGGTGCCCATTTCTCTGTGCGTCTTCGCTTAGGGATTTCAATCCAGAGGCCTGTGGACGGTAATCCAAAATCCTCTTCTAGCAGATGCCGGATCATGAATATTGCGCCGAAGTGCGTGTACGCGCGCGTAAAGGTGTCGGTAAATGGGCCAAGCAAGACAGTAGGATCGATGTCGGTTAAACAGCGATAAATGCACTGATCGGACGGCCGGCCCGTAAATAAAGCCGGCGTGCATAATGCATGGTACACACAATGCGCTCGTATTAGTCAACATTCCGGCCAGGGATGCACGCGTGCACCCCCGTGCAGTTGAACGTGCACGGGCTCATGTGGAGCGTGTACTCGCGAACCCGGGAATATTCCGGGCGCGCGTGTACTCGTGTACAGAGCTCGGTGAACCCGAGGCTCCTCTATCGATCGCGGCTTACAAACATCGTCCCAAAGTCTGGGTTCGTTAGGGCCTTCCTCGCGGAATTGGCTAACAAAGTCTGCCGACGGAATCCGGGGCGAACTTTCGGGGAAACCGATTCCTGTATTTCGTATCGCTGCCCCAAAGCGCGCCGCAATCCGTCGGCCCTTCTACAAATTAAACCCCAATCGAAGGATTTCCAATCGTCACATTTCCTTGCAGAAAGAAATGTCTTGGATCTTTGAACGAGAAACGTCATGCTACACACGGAAAAGAATTTGTTCGGCGAACAAAATCGTCTGATCGCACTTGGTTAGGTTTCGAAAACGTTCCGATTGGACGAACCTTTCAATCCAAGGAGGTATTCACTCAGGAAATCATGGACTTTACGCTTGAAGTAATGTGGAAATCATTTTGGAATCGTCGGAAATCATCAAAATAATGTCACAATTTTAAGACCGAAGGCCCTCGTTACCGAATTGCATTACTGTTTATCATATAAAATCAAAGGCAGTCGGTTCTCAGAGATGGAAATCGTTTTCGCTGATTTCCCAGTAAAGTAATCCGTCGGCCCTTCTACACATTAAATTCAATCGTCCCATTTCCTTGCAGAAAGAAATGTCTTGGATCTTTGAACGAGAAACGTCATGCTACACACGGAAAAGAATTTGTTTGGCGAACAAAATCGTCTGATCGCATTTGGTTAGATTTCGAAAACGTTCCGATTGGACGAACCTTTCGATCCAAGGAGGTATTCACTCAGGAAATCATGGACTTTACGCTTGAAGTCATGTGGAAATCATTTTGGAATCGTCGGAAATCATCAAAATAATGTCACAATTTTAAGACCGAAGGCCCTCGTTACCGAATTGCATTACTGTTTATCATATAAAATCAAAGGCAATCGGTTCTCAGAGATGGAAATCGTTTTCGCTGATTTCCCAGTAAAGTAATCCGGCCCTTCTACACATTAAATTCAATCGTCCCATTTCCTTGCAAAAAGAAATTTCCTTAATCTTTTAACGAGAAACGTCATGCTACATACGGAAAAGAATTTGTTTGGCGAACAAAATCGTCTGATCGCATTTGGTTAGATTTCGAAAACGTTCCGATTGGACGAACTTTTCGATGCGAGGAGGTATTCAGGAAATCATCGACTTTAACGCGCGAGCGTTAAAGTTGATTTCGAAATCATGTGGAAATCAGCTGGAAATCGTCTGAAATTATCAAGATACCGTCACAATTTTAAGACCGAAGGCCCTCGCTACCAAATTGCAATTGTTTATCATATAAAATCAAAGACAATCGGTTCTCAGAGATGGAAATCGTTTTCCCTGATTTTCCAATGAATCCTCGTTTCGATCACTAGCTTCGATCGACTGAAATGATTCTGGTTCGTGAGATTGGTTTTGTTAATTTTCGGGAATATCTTAGAAAATGAACCGAATATTTTGATGAACTCTACCGAATTACTTGAAGTTGGGGGTGGGTCTGCAGCTATGTGAGATGGAACGTATTGAAAGTTAACGAGGAATGAATTTTGATTGGAAAAGAATTGCCGTAGACCAAGAAAAATTGCGTCCAGTCGACGATTTCTCTAGGAGGGAGGAGAGTAGGAACTTTTTAGCCGCCTGTGATAATGCTGGAATGTTTTTGGGGCTGCACTTTTCTCTTCTCGGAGGATGCTCACCGTATTGAAATACTCGATCCCGGAGTCCCGGAAACTGGCGGCGATCTTTTGAGTGGTGACCACCGCAGCCACGGGGTGTCCATTTCCCATGGGTTTGCCAAGAGTCACGATGTCCGGGATGACGTCCTCCCCGTAAAGTTGAAACGCCCACATGTGACTGCCGACTCTCCCAAAACCGACTTGCACCTCGTCCGCGATGCACACTCCCCCAGCTTCGCGAACATATCTGCAAGGAGCCATAGAGAACGCGAAAGTTTAGGGGAAGTTTGCGAAACATCGACGGCTCTTAACTCGAGAGAAGGAAGTGGGAGACAAAACGTCGCCCAGGTACTTTACTTCTCGCGTCTTCCTACTTTCTTCTACTGCTTTCGTACATACTTCCTAGAGATCGCGAAACTTCGGCGAATATTGCTCTCTGATAAACTATTTGAAAAGGATCCAGAAAAGAAAAATTCCGACCAGTGCCGCAAATTTATCTAGGATTTATTTACCTATAAAACCTATATAATATCGAATGTACCGATTTTTAATGAGAATTCGAGTGAAATTAAAAATTTGTATTTTATTTCAGCTGCTTTTTGTAGCCCCGTTAATAATTCCAGGGAATATAAAGCTCCTCGATTCCGCGTATCCTGATTTTCCTCCTGCTCGCATCTACCCCTCTATAATATTTATGATTGATTAAATTGCGTAAATTCGCTCTTCGCGTCAAACATTGACAATTTGAACTCGACCCCGGTTCCCGCGAAATAGTGCAAACCTTCGATTCGACGTCTTGTCGGCCAATATTAACCTCCGCGTATTTTAGCAATGAATTGGAAATTATGAAATAATATCGCAGCTACGTTCTTTTGTTAAAGTTATAATTTTTCTCCTTGGAGATAATTGGCTCTTTCGACTGACGAGGAGGTGAAAGCATAACAGTTGCCAACACGTGTCTCGCCAATTCGTTGTGTCTTGCCAACCCGTTCTCGTGTTACCTCTTGCGGAAAATTACCTTCGATTAGTAGTAACGTGGCCCGATAAAAAAAATGATAATTGGACTCACTTGTAAACGTTCCTAAAATAATTTTTAGGAGGCAGAATTTGTCCGCCCACGGACACGAGGCTTTCGGCTATGTAAGCTCTGACTCCTCGTCCGGCAGCTTTGACATCTTTGCAGATTTTCCTCACGTCCTCGGCATACTTCACGCCCAGGTCCTCTTCGGGGTGATCCACATCCCGGTATTTACCACGATAAATGTCCGGACACGGTGCCTGAAATTTCGAAAGATACCTAGAGTTACTACACCCCTCGCGATCCGTTTATTTTTACAAATTACGAATATTAAATAATTTCCCTACCACGTGAACCCAGTCCTTCTTCCCGGTCCCCTTGGGCTGATTGAACTTGAACGGCGAAATGTCGATCATCGTGGTCAGGTGTCCATGATAAGCGCTATAAAAGAAGAAGACCCACGATCAGGACAGCTCCTCGCAGTTTTGTCAGCTGACTTAATCATTAGACGAGAGAGGACCTCGACATCGTGAGCTTCGAGGACATTTCTGTAAGAACGAATCGCGCGCCTGAAAGGTGATACATTAGAGATCCCTGGAGCTTTCGCACTTCAGAGTCTGCAAGTTTGCGCGAGGTGTCCGCTGAAATGGCTGATCCCCACGAGAGCACTTCGCCAGGACCCTCGCATCCGTGAAACTTCGGAATCTCCGCCATTGGCCACCCCATAAAACCGCGAATTAAATACATCTTCTCCCCTGAGACCACTCTGAAATTTCACTTACCACCTGGAATTACCTATAATACATCTGTACACTTCTTACTTAACTTACAACGAGCCCATTTACATTCGCAGATTCCGAAATTCTCCCGGACGTCGAGTTCCCATAACAACAAATCTCCGCTAAATCATCGTCGTCATTGCGATCATCGAGAATGCCCGCGCGCTTTCTTTAATTCCCTCCCTTTAATTCCTAGGTACGTCTAATAGGTACTTTCCAAAACGTTGAATTTAATGCTTCGTCGCAGATACCACACAGATATCCAGGATGTGCATCCTGATTATCGACCTGTTGGGAATCAAACCACGCCAGCATTCTCGCTAACTCGATCCCGAACTGGTCCGGAACATCCGGACCACCTGAGTACCGAACGGGAAACGGAATGACGGGTTCTTGTCTATAGCATACGTCACATACATCGTCGTGCGTGCGTGTCACCTAAAATGACAAGAGGATTTATGTGGGGTGATCCGCTTCCGCCAAGGCGGAAGGGAAACGCGTGCGGTCGTCCTTCGCCGTAGGGTTCGCGGTTTACCTCGTGGCATCCTCCTTTTCTCAAGGCACGCTGTAAACAGGAAAAAAGAGACCCACATTGATTAGTCTTGCACTCTGGAAGTGTCTCCTGCTGCAAAGTCTGATAAGAAGCAATGTCAGGTGTATCGGGGCGATATCAGCGTCCGTCACAAAGATCGTCGAGGATCGCGATCCTTTCGTTGGCTGTCCAGGAAATCTCATAAAAAGTGCGCATTCATTCGTTTCCCAGCCATTCACGATCCAAGCGAGATTTACGAAGCCGATTTTCTCCCTCTCCACGAGTTTCGTTTTTACGAAAGTGTACATGAAACATTTCCTGGTCACGATACGGTGGTTAGGAATATTCCTCAGTTTTTGCTGGGGAATCGGAAAGGAATGGAATTAATCGGGGGATCGTTAGAAATTAGTCGGATTTCCCGGGGACGAAAGAAACGAGCGAGATCGCTTATAGGGTGGAGGCGCGAGCGAAGAAGCGAAACGGCGAATCGCAGGAAGGGCCCTGAAGGGTCACTTCAGGATGTCCTTGCATCTTTCGGATCCTGCCGCGGAAGGAGGACGGACGTATCGCGTTGGTCCCTTTGGATCTTCTTGGACGGGCTTCACAGTCGCTTGTACACCGACAACTTACTGATCCAAAACGATGACGTCCTTCTGGCCCGTGTGCGCCTCCGCTAGGCGCAGGGCCAAGTCGTTCGCTTCGCTTCCGGAGTTCACCAGGAAGCAGACCGACAATGATTCCGGAAGCAGCGAGGTCAACCGGCGAGCACATGTCACCAGGTTGTCATGTAGGAATCGACTGTTAGTCGACAGCAGGGCCATTTGTTGCTGACCGGCTCGGACGACGTGAGGATGACAGTGACCGACTGCGGAATCATCAATATTTAACGTTAGAATTTCACGTACCAATGGCCGAGATCGTTGATTAATGACGATGTTACCGTGAATTACCGAAATTGGAGAATGGCGACTTTCACCGGTGAATGTCAACAAATACAAAATACGTCGGTGAAAGATCGAATATTTCATTACATTGTTGTACATTCGGACCCTCTCCAGTGTGTGTCGACAATCACACACCGGTGAATGTCAACATTTACCGGTGTAAGTCAGAAATAAGGGTATTTAGCAAATATTTCGGACATACAGGAAGCGATTATGTGAATGTTGACATTCACCAGTGAAAGTCGACATTCTCCAGATTTCGGTGTTTCACTGTAACAACGATATTACTCGCGGAGTAAGGTCCTCATAACTGATAAAAATTGCTAAAATTATGTTATACGTCGTTTGTGCGCTATATTCTGTGACGTTGCTCCTTTCACTTGCACCTTCTTATGTGTGTGCATACCGAAGAATGCGATAATAATGTATTAATACAAGAAATTCTTTCAAGTACGGCGATAAAGCTTTAAGGACACGTGTTTCCGTAACTATTGAAACCTGCTCAACGTTACCGGTTGCGTTATCCGTTAAATGATGTCTAAGTACATGTCATTAAAATTAATTGCTCGCTGATTTATGCAAAGTATTTTCTTGGCCGCCCAGTTGTGAGCTGGTTACTTCTCGGGGAATTAATTTAAGAACCGTAAGAAACTAGAATTTTTTTAAAACTATTTTTAACCCGGCAGCCAAAGCGATTATGTCATCGATTGCGCTTCTTGAAGGCCTTCGATAATATAATCAAATGAACTAGAGACTTGCGAAGGAATACCTTGAAGACGGCAACGAGTTATTAGCAATATTTTATCATAACCGTGGATTTATATTTATGGTTACACGTAGCAACATCTTCGCGGCTATTGTGTCCTTGTGATTAATGACCAATATTTCATCTAGATATCTGTCATTGTCCATAAATTGTGAGATAATCGGAAATGGTTGTCGGTATCAAGAAATGGAGCTAAGTCTAAGACTTATCCGAGATGAGTACAAAGTGCTAAAGCAGCCCCTGATGACCTGGGGGTCATCGATTGCAAAATGACGAGAGCTGTTGGCAAAGGGGCTTCTAAGTTAGTTCGCACTTTACGTAACTTCATCTACTGGCGAGGAGTCAAGAATTAAGATGCACGTGAAACTTAATACATAGAAAAGAAAATCATATACTGACTGAATGACAACATAAGTGATCATTTTAAGATCAGTCGCCGCTCCTAGCGATACTCGGTGTTACTTTTAAATATTTAGAAATAAAATATTACCATGGGCTACATTGTTGATGCAATCCAAATAACGTTCTCCATTCTCATCGTACATGTATTGACCCTCGGCTCTGACGATCTTAAGCGGATTGGATCTGTAGAACAACTTGCAGGAATGCCTGTACAAAGGAAACACATTTTTCTATTCAACTTTTATTGAACGGTAAATATATTTATTAAAGTATCGTTGAAATGTAGAAAACATCGTTTTATATATTCAGCCCGGAACACCGACGTCCCTATCACTTCGTAATCGGATTATTGGCCGCAATAAAACAAATAACCGACAGGTAGTTCATACATCACGGGGAGTCCAATTCACTTTTTCCCAACGACATTGACAAGTATGTAACAGTCAAAAATAACGCAACACTCGTGTGTGGTCATTCCACTGCGTCCTTATCGGGCCGATTAAAAAGTGTAATATTTTCCAAAATTGATATATTACCGGCCCTAAATCATCAAGGCTTAGATAAAACGTAAAAGTGGCTCTTTCGTTGTTTTTCGGCATCATTAACTCGGTGGCGTCAGTATCAGCTGACAGTCGTATTATTGGCGCAGATAAAACAAAGCCCGAAGGAACGGTTGTCATCGCGATCAGTCATTGTCGCGATATACATCCACGCAGGATGATACCGGTCAACGTGGAATTTTATCGAAAATTCGGCGGGGTGGCCGCGATAATATGCTAATCGACCTCGGCGATCAGTTCGACGATGTCACCGTGTTATCGGATGACCCGAGCGACGTCCGATAACCGGTGGAGCACTCGCGGAACCGTTTAACATGATAATGAGCTAACCGCCATGGAAACGCGCTTTACGCCCCGTGGAATTGGACCCACGTAAATCTTCCCCCTAACTCGCCAAGTTGGGGGATGAAAAAGAGCCACCGTCCCCACCGACCACCTTCTCGCGGGAATAAGCGGTGGAAATCACCCGAGGAAATTTTTCGGAAAAGTCCGCTGACCGAGAGAAAACTGCGGGCTCTAAAAGCCCAGTTTTCGTGGTAGATAGTTTGTATAAATAATATAAAAATATTGGGAACGTAGAATGAACTATTCTCTACGTGATACGCCCTGATAATTCTGCCGTTCATGAGGGATGAAAAAGAATCGTGGTTTCCGACATTCTCTCGCGGGAATAAGCGGTGGAAATCACCCGAGGAAACTTTTCGGAAAAGTCCGCTGACCGAGAGAAAACTGTGGGCCCTGAAAGCTCAGTTTTCGTGGTACATGATTTTCATGAATATGTTTAAAATATTGCTAGCGTAGAATGAACTATTTCCTACGTGATATGCCCTGATAATTCTGCCGTTCACGAGGGATGAAAAAGAATCGTGGTTTCCGACATTCTCTCGCGGGAATAACAGATGGAAATCACCCGAGGAAATTTGTCGGAAAAGTCCGCTGACCGAGAGAAAACTGCGGGTCCTAAAAGCCCAGTTTTCGTAGTATATGATTTTCATAAATGTGTTTAAAATATTGCTAGCGTAAAATGAACTGTTTCCTACGTGATATGCCCTGATAATTCTGCCGTTCATGAGGGATGAAAAAGAGTCGCGGTTTCCGGCATTCTCTCGTGGGAATAAGCGATGGAAATTACGCGAGGACATTTTTCGGAAAAGTCCGCTGACCGAGAGAAAACTGCGGATCCTAAAAGCCCAGTTTTCGTGGTATATGATTTTCATACATGTGTTTAAAATATTGCTAGCGTAGAATGAACTATTTCCTACGTGATATGCCCTGATAATTCTGCCGTTCATGAGGGATGAAAAAGAGTCGCGGTTTCCGACATTCTCTGGCGGGAATAAGCGATGGAAATTACGCGGGGACATTTTTCGGAAAAGTCCGCAGACCGGGAGAATACTGCGACCTCTAAAAGTCCAGTTTTCGTGGTAGATAATTTTTGTAAATAATGTAAAAATATTGCTGGTACAGTATGAATTATTTCCTACGTGAAATTCCGTGATAGTTCTGCAATTTATTCAGCAGGATAATAGACTGTTTTAATTTCAGATATTTTTTCATGAGTTTTGTAACAGAGAATGTCGAAGGACTTCTCGATATCCATTACGCGAATACAAAGATTTGGAGAGCACTTTTCGTTCACGTGTTTTCTGGAAAATTACACAATGGTTGCACGCTGTAATTCAGTCTTGGTCCAATAAATAGTACGATAAAACTTCCTACGAATTAAACAGGCGAACTTCGACGCCGTAAAGTTCCTTCGTAAAAGTGGCCATTAAACCACCTTGGAGATTGGAGGAGTCTGCAATCGTCGAATTCGCGACTCGCAGCATAGACCTTTAAATGGTTTTCCGAAATGTATAAAATTTATCTAAGCTCAGGCTTGAAGATAAAGTTCAACTAGATATCTAAATAAGCCTCAATATCAACTACCCCCGCAAACAGCGAGTAATCAAAAATGGAAAATTTACATGTTTGTCCGAGAATCTCCTTAAACTCTTAAGAGACAACTGATAAGCGAAATTGCTCCTCTTGACAAAGAATAGAGAGATCTAAAGAGCTCTAGATATCTAAATAAACCTCAAAATCAACTACCCCCGCAAACAGCGAGTAATCAAAAATGGAAAATTTACATGTTTGTCCGAGAATCTCCTTAAACCCTTAATAGTCACAATTGATAAGCGAAGTCGCTCCTCTTGACAAAGAAATTCATGAAATGTGTAACTTTTATACGAATATGAATATTTATCGATACCATGATATAATAATACGCAGAAAACGGTGATCAACTATTTGTATAGATACGTTAAAATTATTTTGAATAAGTTCATTCCCGCGCAATAAGTAACTACGGTAACTTTTATTCCAGTCATCTCGAATAACGTTACCTTAACTTCGATACCTCGACATGGAAAAGTAAAAAGATTCTATTCCTAATTCACTTGTCAATAAAGTACTCATACTTACGCAGGTATGCTACCGAGGAGAATTACGGTATGACCATTGATAGTAATCACAAACTTTCTCTACATTCTTGAGCGTAATTAGTGTCTAATACATCCTCCATCAGTGGAAAACAACGATTCCACGACGCACTTATCACTTGCAACATTTCTACAAAACCGTACCACGAAAGCACACTTACATCCCAACTAAAAGAAAAACACTGCCCCTAACAAATAATTTTGACGACACTGCCCCTAATAAATAATTTTGACGACACTGCCCCTAACAAATAATTTTGACGACACTGCCCCTAACAAATAATTTTGATGACTGCCCCTAACAAATAATTTTGACGACACTGCCCCTAACAAATAATTTTGACGACACCTCACGATCTTGATCCTAATACTCACGTACGACATCCATTAAAAATTGATTCACATATCCAGTCCCTTCGACGAAAAAATGAGAATTAAGTCACATTACCAACAAAAGCCCATCTATATGACGAATTAAAACCCAAATCAATGAACGATTAATTTCCTATTAAATAATTTCCACATTTTCTTTTTCACTTACCCGATGTGTCTTTCGCGCAGCTTGATGGTGTCGCTCTTGGGCATCTGTTCCAAATTGTCGAGCATCTTGATGCAGAGGTGTCTGCAAGCGAAGGAAAAAAGCTTAATCTTTTTCAGTAGACCCGAATAAGCCTGTATCGGGGTCCTCGATCGATCGATCGGCAGCGATCGATCGGTGCTAATTGGCGTCCCGGTGTGGCGCCGGGCACTCTTACCGCGGGCTTATATCACGCCGTATGACAAGCCCGACGCGGCCGCGTCTCGTAAACGTATCGTAAATGCGCTCGAAAAGCCCGCGAGGACATCGACGAACGATCCTCATTAAACTCTCTCATTACTCCCGCTCGGCGCGATACGAGGCTCGTTAAAATCAAACGTCACCACGATCCTACCAGAGACCGGCCGCCATTGATGACGCGCGCAGAACGTACTCTTACAGCTCGCCGCATTGTCGGCCTTATGCCCCGAAATGAAAAAAAGAACGACCCGTTAATTCAATTAATATACCCGGAATTACTACAGGCCTCTTACGCGTGGTAATTGCGCTTGGAAATATGCTTTAGAGCGCGAAGTACCTGCACTTCGAAGTCAGAGGGAATATGGGAAAGAGGCTCGGACCGTAAAGGGCGTCAAAGGAGACTAGCAGGGCGCCGGAAGTGCCGGCAAGAGCGTACCTTAGACCTCGAAGAAGAAGAAGAAGAAGAAGGAAGGAGGCGAGAGAGCGAGAGGGAGGTCCCGATTACTCGGCTTCCGAATGCCGTCAGCTGAGTGGCAAGATTTATTCCGGTGACGTCATATATAGCTACCTACCATTGGCGGGAAAAAAAGGAACGGGACCTGCGCGCGCATTTGACTCCGGTAGTCCCGATCGCTGCCTCTCTCTCGCACCCGCGGGGGCGCCTAGCGCTCCCTCTCTCTCCCTCCCGCTCCCCAGCCGGGATCGCAATTACCGCGATAGGCGACGCTCGAGTTACTCAACTCGCAGCGATACGCGCTCGCTCTCGGCACACGCAAGATCGTGTTCCGAAATAACAGACGCGGGAATAATCGGGGATCAAACATTGGGATCGAGAATCACCCAGGGAGCACGAAAGATAAGGGTCGCGCGATAATTCCACGGTCCACAAAATAGGCTTTTGAGTTATGCTGGCGCCGCGACCTGAAGCTGCCCACGTCACCGCTATCTGGGTTAATTAAATAATAACAAGATACCGCATTTAAATATTTCCGTGTACCTTGGCCTCGGCATTTAGGCACACTTCTTCCCAGAAATGCTATATTCGCGCCCTGATTTATCGGAATTGATTTCTGACACGGTTAGGAACAGTAATTGTTTCCTACAGTTTTTTTCTAATAATTTAAGTTCGTATAGCTCGGTACAGGATTCATCGGATTTTTTAGAAATAGGTTGGCAGTTTATCTGCCAATTATGGAGTTTTGAGATCGTTAAGGGGTCGACGAGGGGGTCCAATGAGCGCCACTGGGTCCGATAACGTTGTCACGTGAAGGGGGCTCGTTTCACATGTGATCGTATGACGCCGGACGTAATGGCCTCTTTTATCGGCTCTAGCCGATGATCTCGTACATCCAGATACACGCGGACTCGAGCTGGATATTGTTGAACAAATAAAGCTTGCACGGTGTCGCGATAGCGGACCTCTTTTCCCCATAAGAGTATCTCTTCCCTTCCCTTATCAATCGCGGCAACTTTAGACCAGCCGTAATCGCACGAATTTGCGACTTAATCAATTTTGAGAAATTTCAAAGTATTCCTACGAATCCCCAGTGTCCTTCTTATTAACAGAAATTACCTTTATATTAATTAATTCTAAATTATCTCTTCCCTTCCCTTATCAATCGCGGCAACTTTAGACCGGCCGAAATCGCACAAATTTGCGACTTAATCAATTTTAGAAATTTCAAAGTATTCCTAGGAATCCTCAGTATCCGTCTTATTAATAGAAATCACTTTTATTAATTAATTTTGAATTATCTCTTCCCTTCCCTTATCAATCGCGGCAATTTTAGACCGGCCGAAATCCCACGAATTTGCGACTTAATCAATTTTAGAAATTTTGAAGTATTCCTATGAATCCTCAGTATCCGTCTTATTAACAGAAATCACCTTTATTAATTAATTCTAAATTATCTCTTCCCTTCCCTTATCAATCGCGGCAACTTTAGACCCGTCAAAATCGCACAAATTTGCGACGTAATCAATTTCAGAAATTTCAAAGTATTCCTAGGAATCCCCAGTATCCTTCTTATTAATAGAAATGACCAACACTTCGACCTGTAAACATTTTTCAACGCCCCAGCAAGAGTCCCTTATTTTCAAAAATCAATATGCCAACTAAATTTATAGGCTAAAAAGATCTCACTTTGATTATGAATGCAAATTATAAATAAGAGCGAATTCCTTGAAAAGTAAAAAAAAAAAACATCCGAAATTTACATATTACCATTTTGACGGTAGACCTTATCACGAATGCGTCATCTTGATCTCAATAGCCCTGACGATCACCCCTGATCGATGACGGGCGCTATCGCGTCGTTTATCACCTATCCACTTTTCATGGACCGAAGAGGGAATTTGTCGGTCGGTAGTAACCGATTACGACCAGTTGCTTTGCGAGCTGACCCGATTGGCAGCTAATGGGTGCACCTCTCGGCCATTGGCAGTAATTGGTTAACTCGGCAGGGAAAATCACGGCGCTCCACTTGAATGACTGCACAAGTGCAGGTCGCACGTGATGGTGTGCAGCAGCCTTGAAGAAAGCCCAGGAGGTACGGGAAATCACGCAGCTCGATGTAGATGTTCGTACAGGCAGCACGTGGACGGGGCAAATGACGAGCACGTGATCGTCATTACGTGGCAATCGGGCGACAATGAGCCTTGCGTCGATAGTGGGGCCGTAAAAGTGTGTATAATCGTATGTACGCACTTATCGTATTCATTGGCCCCCAGCCTCGATTCCGTTTGTCTTCGACTACGATCTAGTTCACTAGGTACTCCAAGCTGCCGCGAACAGATCCTAATCACCAGTCAACCACTTGTTCCCTGCGAGTTGTAATAAAATTCATAGGTAATCATTCTTTTTCATAATAATTGAGAATGTTGAATATATTGATCTAAGAGAATTGATATTATTAACTGAATGTTTTATACGATTTAAGTGGATTTTTTTACATTTCTAGGTTGCTCCGCTCGTGGAGGCTGCGAACGCGCACGATATTGATGAAAGATAGCGATAATCTTTCTTTTTCATAATGATTGAGAATGTTAACTAATTTTATCTATGAGAATTGATATTATTAACTGGACACTTTATACGATTTAAGTGGATTTATTTACATTTTTAGGTTGCTCCACTCGTGGAGGCTGCGCACGCATACGATATTGATAAAAGATAAGGGTAATATTTCTTTTTCATAATGATTGAGGATGACTATTTTTATCTAAGAGAATTGATATTATTAACTGAAAATTTTATACGATTTAAGTGGATTTTTTTACATTTTTAGGTTGCTCCGCTCGTGGAGGCTGCGAACGCGCACGATATTGATGAAACATAGCGATAATCTTTCTTTTTCATAATGATTGAGAATGTTGAATATTTTTATCTAAGAGAATTGATATTATTAACTATAAATTGTATACGATCTAAGTGGATTTTTTTATATTTTTAGGTTGCTCCTCTCGTGGAGGCTGCGAACGCGCACTATATTGATGAAAGATAGCGATAATCTTTCTTTTTCATAATGATTGAAAATGTTAACTATTTCTATCTAAGAGAATGGATATAATTAACTAAAAATTTTATACGATCTAAGTGGATTTTTTTATATTTTTTTCATAATTATTGAGAATGTTAACTATTTTTATCTAATCGAATTGATATTATTAACTCAAAATTTTATACGATTTAAGTGGATTTTTTTACATTTTTTGGTTGCTCCGCTCGTGGAGGCTGCGAACGCGCACGATATTGATAAAAGATAGCGGCGAGTGCGCTTGATCGTCGGACCGAAGGAAAAATGTCAATGCATCTGCAGTCGCGGAAAGTTGTACCATTTGCCTCCTCGCCAATTGCGCGACGCCGTGGAAAATTTACTTTGCTTTATTTCGCGTTCACAAACTCGATTGTGTAGACAGAGGAAGGGGAGGTTTCATTTTTCCATTTCGAATGTACGCGTAAGTGGGCAGCGCGTGCAGTCGTGATAAGAGGCGACTCATATCGTTCGTGACGGTAAATCGGGCAGAAAAAGGTGAGCATATATTTGCGGTTGAACCGATTATAGCTCCTCACTTAATTAGCCACTTGTCCCAATTCTGTCGTTGCGTGAGAAACTCGCCTGAAATTAGAAACGAGCATCCTTTATTCGAGAAATTTGATCACCTATTATTACGTTGCACTTGTCGAAAATTAGAAACGATCATCCTGTATCGGAGAAATTTGATCACCTATTATTACCTTTCAGATTAATACGGGTAACTGCATTTTAATGACTCGAAATATTTTTAACGGCGACAATTTCACTGGGATTAATCACCGGGTGGCTTTGGACGTACATAAATAATTCACAGACCGACACTAATCGGTCTTTATAGCCAATTTTCGGAGCATTTATGGCGCCTCATTATTGTGTCATAGTTCGGCGACATCACTAAATGACCGTAACGTCATTTTCATTATACGGTCGAATGTCAAATTATATTTCCTTCGGAATGACATCGTAACGATAACTCGCGTTACTCGCTCATCCTGACACTGACATTTGTATTGATGAGAGTTATTCGCCATGGTGATGAAAGATATTAATATGACGCGAGTGGGCTTTCGGCTATTTCGTTTCGTTGTCTGCTGAACACGTGGGTTGCGCAATGGCAAAGTACTAGACTAAGTTCCTTCCGTGGAATCAGACATTTACGGGAGCTATTTGTACAGTTGATTTAACAGGGACTCGTGGACGGCTCACAGTGATAACGCCAAATATGATTAATCAGCCCACGCAGAGTGATTGAGCGGCAAACGCAATAAATCAGTATGCACCGCCGTGAGTAATAGTACGATGGAAATGCAAGATAGCTAGAATATAATCATGTAAATGACCAACTCAAGCTAAACGATTAACAATTCTCACCGAATATGAGCAAGTTGAACCCCACTAATATAATGCAAAGTCAACAATAAGTATGAAAAAGTTATTAGTCGAATTAATCGATTCTAATTTTACGTGCACTATCATTTTAAACAATAAACCTGAATAAAAATGACCTTTACTATTAACATAGAATACTCGTTCCTTTTATCTTTGTAATTACGTCTTGGACTAATTGGAAATGGATTTTTAATCACTTTCGGTAATGACCGCTCATTAAGAAACATGTGGGCTACTTTATATCTATTCAGACATTCTCTAAAATTATAAATCAATAAATACAAATGTCGGGAGAATTGTGTTACTTTTAATAAGACGATTTATATTACTCGTGATAAATTTATGCCGGTCTTTATTAATTTATATAAATAAAAATATATAATCTTTTTCATAAGCTGTGATGTCGGTATTAGTAAATAAAAAAAAGTAATCGACATCGCAGTCGGTAGGACTCGAACCTACGCTCCCAGAGGGAATCTGATTTCTAGTCAGACGCCTTAACCACTCGGCCACGACTGCTTCTTGTATACTACTCTGTATAACTATTACAAATCCAGTAAATTGTACAAATTAAATAAAATTAATACCTAACGCTTCTACCCTACTATACTATATATTATACACGCTACTATAATCCTATTTCGATTCAATCGGAACACTACCGTTTATAATATCTAACCAAATTGAAAAATAAATGAAATACAGTAAATTAAAATGATCTGACCTTGCGAAAAACCACATTGAAGATTTAAATTCATTCGCTTTTACAACAAAATTTCTGTATTGACTGGAACAAAGTTAATTCCTTTTTAATATTTCATTCTATTTTCGAGTTGTATGTTTACGTACATGCGACTTTATATTTAGGCTGGTAAATAAAGTTATGTTCATGGAAGGAGGAAGTAGAAAAATGGTCGCTTAGGAGAGTTTCGGGTAAGAAAATGAGTCGAACGACCGATTTAAAGTGTTCTATTAAAATTCACTCAGAACACATTTGATTACATCAACGATACTCGTAAATAGATCCACTCCACAATATTCACGATTACGATGCCATTATAATAACCTTAGTGAGAATAATGACCGACCTTACCTGCTAACGCAATCGCAGAAAGGGCGATACCTGATCTATCTCTCTACGCCACGCAGAGATCGCATTTCGCATCGTTCTTAATAATATCCACATTTTTTTTTTAATTATATATGCATAGAGCGGGCCACTCGATTTGCTCACCCTAATCGACAATTTCCCCTGAGTTTGCGTGAGAGGAAAAAAAAAATTGAGCTATTGTTTCGCGCAACGGAAAGTCGACTGAATTTTTTCGCAGGATCCTTCAATCGTGCAAAGACGTATCGTTGCCTTAGTGCTTAATTCTTTCATATTCCTACATTTGACTATAGCACATTTCACGAATAAACTCTAAGGCGATGATATCCGATTTTGAGAAATTTAACCGGGATGAGCAGATTAAGTCTCCCTGTCGATATAGTCGTGAAGTATTCTCCCGTTTAACACCTAGAAATGGAAAAATCTAAGACCTACCGTGACACGACCCAGAGAATTATTCTGATATATCGTGGCCATGATAAATATCGATTTGCAATGACGTCGTATTTTTATAATACATCACTTATACGCACATCTATGTTTTAGGGCGAACCAGTGCAGTGGTTTCTGGAAGAGAATTATTCGAAATGAGATTGAACAAATAGAGAAATTTCCCATTTACCGGGATCTTGAAATTGTCACACTTTTTTTTTTATTTCAGAAATGGCAAAGGTGATTAAATGCATAAACTCCGAATGTTCGAATTTTGCGGTTTTCGCGTGATCCAAATAGTGTAACCATATTTTTTTCTAGTACGTATCATTAAACGTACAAAGATTAATCATATTCGAAGATAAGTGTATTGGGAAATTGACTTATTTTCATACGTCGCATTTTTCCCCGAGATTCCCATATTTACGGGTTCCATACTCCACTGCAAACGTTCAGGCCCTTGAAATTTAATATTACGCTTACTTATTTACTTAAATCGATATTAAAAATCCATTTCGCACTGTACGCCGTCAACGAATTCGCCACGGGACGGTTTACGGCGTTATTCTGCATAAATCGAGGATTCCTGTGGACTCTGTAAACCAGTAAACGATTTTGAGCACAATCAATTGCCATGTTAACTATCAGTTTTTTCAACAGCCAATTTACTGGAAACAATGTCAACTAAGACGTTTCATACCGCATTGTTATAATTTCGTGTACCTATCTCGGCAGTACATATTAATAAACGGTGTAAAATATGCTCCCATTCTTGTTTAGTTGATTACCGAAAACAATGAATTACAGAGCGTATAGATTTAACGGATGTACACAGAATAATACCATTAATCTCGGGAAAATGTTAAATGTTCACGAAAGTGAACAATAAGTGAAGAATAAAGGATTCGCGCAGTGGAGCGCGACAACAATCCTTTATCATTCGTCCCGCTCGAATCCATCGAAAGTCCGATCCTCGTTTCCCAAAATAAATGCACGAATCTACCGAATGTCCTTTGAGCGTTGTGTCTCTTTATCGAAGTTTTATATGCCCCTCTTTCTCGCCTCGCGATGAGAATGATACAAGGGCTGGGATTTACGTGCGCACTTGCGACGCCTTTATGAGATCCTTAACACGTTCATTACGCGGCCGGAAATTAATTTCGACAATTTCGAGGGCATCTCCAAAGTTACCAATGTAACGAACGTGTTGATTGCGGTTATCAGATATAACGAAATGATTACGAATAGTCTTAAGGAACCAGGAAATACTTTTTTAATTGAATTTTTTTAAGCGGGATGCCACATTTGATTCAATAAGGAGTCAATCAACGAAGTTCTGTAATGGCAGTAATAAGAGTATCCCACTATTTTTCGCTATTTATTTAATTCGGCTCCGTAAGACAAATTTAATCGAGCCTCTCTGACCTCCGGCTCGCCATTTGGCGATCGGACGAAAAACGAAACAGATACAATTTATCAAGTGGAAACGAAAAGTTGGGAAATCATCGACGAGCTGTAACAGATAATGGATAATGGCGGTCGGCCCGAAGAACGGAACACGTAAAACTTCATACAATTTCAGGTCCTCGCGTTTCTACGGTAGTTATAAGTCGCTACGAGTTTAGTATACAATAAGCCTAGAAGAACTCGTCTAACTTTTTTGAGCTATCGCTTTGCTCCTGTCTTTTTTTTTTGCGCAGAACGTCTTTTTTCTTCGTCAGTACTTTTTGACCAAGTGTAAAAATAGATTTCATAGCTTTTTTACCTCTCTCTCTCCGTCGCTTTCGTGCTCTCTTTCTCTAGCTTTCTCTTTCGCATTTATTTTTCTCTTCATATTATTCTTTAACCGACTAACAACACATAGTGGAACAAGGAAGGCGAAGGACGAAGGAGCAGGGTTCATGGAAAAAAGTGATCCTTCTCGAGTTTATACCGTTTACTCTTTCTTTCCTCTCAGTAGAAACGCGAGCATTCTCCGGATACTTTTGCACTCGAATTTGATTTTTGGAAATTATGGATTAAGGATCTAGCGATCTAACGCCGCGTCTTTCGAAAAACGATGTTGCACTCGTGTCCTCCTCTGGGACACCCTTGCTAAATATATATATATATATATATATTCACATCCGTGGTAATTAGTCTAATTAGGCTAATCGAGCGAACTACAACTACGGACAGTTGTTAACGTTTAACGTTACTTTAATGTTGTTCGAGCCTCGAGAATTCCCGATTTCTTTCCCTCGGTTGTGATTCGTGTTCATCTCGTTCATTTCCCCTGGAACGAGGGAAATCCTTTTATGGGAATCTATTCTGGAATATGATTCGATTCTCGAACTTGTCCATATTCTTGTCTAATTAATCATCGAATACGCGATCGACAAGTTGCCTACGATCTCTGCTTCGAGGGTTCGCTCAAACACTCGCAAAGATCTCTTCATTTATTTTATTGGTTTATTTCTTTAACTCGGGTGCACCAATTTTACGCATAATTTTAATTCCTGGCATAACGTCGTGAGCAATGAACAGGACAATAACCACGACAACAGAATAGAGATGATCACGGCACCTGATTAATTTCTCTTGTTCCATTGATTGGAAATTTCCTATAATAACATCATCTATTTTGGAATACCATAAATTCATAATCCGTAGAAAAAATCTTCCATTATAGAGTCATAAGAGCTTCAATACTAATAATTAAATGTAATCATGGCTTGTTGCAAGAAGTCACTCCGATTATTTTCCAGGTTACCATTTTCCTAAATTCAACAGAATATTAAAATGAGATGATTCGGAAATAAAATGACTTGAGATATCGGCAGTGTTAATGTTATTCTTTTACGTCATATGCGACATGACGGAATATGTTAAATAGTCCGTCACGAAATAACACCGTATGAGACCGATGAAAAATATTCCATTAAAGCAATCAATGGTGCAACCGAGTTGTATGTCATATTCGCCTATTAATGTAAGAGGTAAAGAAACGCTCTAGTTGTTTAATCCCTAATTATACGGCTCATATAATGAAGAAATGTCAATATTTCTAGGTTGAACCGCATTTTGATACTGCTCGACCCGTACTACACAACATTGCCTAGTTACGGATCTTGACAAATCTCTATGCCACATAAATGGCCGGATAAATTTACCTAGAAATGGTGACAACGACCCTTAAGATAATTTTAACGATACCTATCATTGTACCTAAGCGATGATAAGTAGAACCGAGTCCAACACCTTTCTATCGATTGGATCGGACCTTTTTCGCAAAGAACGCAAGTCCAGATCCAAGTCACTTATGTGACATCGTGTACACCTCAATCCTCAGATAAAGCAGGGTCAAAAAGCACCCTAAAAACTTTCGCAAAATATTCCATACCTTTCTTCGAGAAAATTCAGACCAATTTTCGAAATAGTTGCAAGTTTACGGTCTTCAAGAATTCTTCAAGAACTCGCGTCGCCTGGGCTATTATCCTATAAATTGCTTCCCCTAGTTGCGTAAGAAGTGTCCGACATATTTCGTCCTACATACGGCGAAGACTTGAAAGTTCCGTTTTCCCTTTAACGTCTAGCAATTACTTCCGTCACTAATTATCCTTCAATGCCTCCTTTCGTGCCATATAAAGACGAGGTTCGCAAATGGCGGAACCTGCGAAGAGAGATCAGGACGATCGCGCAATCGGCGATCTCTATTGATCTACACCTACGGCGTTATATGACATTTATATTATTCGCGAACGCCGCCGCCGACGAAACGCTATTTATTATACCTAATCCTTTAACGGCGAATATACGCGCTAACACCGGCGAAATACGGATACGAAGACAGACGGCGGAGACAATGCCATTGGGAAATGTCATTCTCGGCCTTGTAAGTGTGTTCACATGGATTTTGACGAGGCACTGTTCAGTGTTCATACTAGAAACAATAACGACATTAGATATTACATCGTTGAAGCGACTGTCGCGAGTCGTCGCGGATCGTGCGATTATCTTAAAAAATAAATCTCCGCTCTAAACCCTCCCCCGCGCCCGTCCGCTGCTCTCTTTTGCGAAAATTTATGCCATCTTGTTATGCAAACGGCGTGCAATAATTCCCTACATTGTGCAGCAGATGCAAAGAAACGTCATTAGTTTACACGTGCCCGATTTCGTAACGCTTTGCCATTGAACAATACCTGCAAAAATCATCACATTCTTTCAAAAATATAACTATTGTGAGATTCGTTACAGTTGTTAAATATACAGCGTAATTTTATAATATATATGTATATATATATATATATATATATATATGCATATGTACGTGTTGGAAAGCAAAGTAACTTTCTACGTTCAATTTCTCATCCTCCGGAGAGTCCGTCNTCTGACCGTAATCGTTATATAAATAGACGTCATTAATATTAAAATTTGTTACTTGTTTACAAAAATAAAACAAGACACAAGAATTCGTCCTATCTAGAATCGAAATAAAATTTCCTATCTAATTGCAGGCTACAAGGAGACGTTCCAACTAAAGTAAATGGTTCTCTCGCGTTTCCGGTATCCGACGACCTCCTCCGCATTATGAATCGACGAAAGCCGGGCATTGATTTTCTGTTCTCTGCGGTGATCAATTTTCCGGACATTACGATGAATGAAGCTACCGAAGGCCGAAGAAATTTCTCCGAGGCCTATAAGATTCGGGTAAATTTTCTCCCGGTTTATGCGACCCTGGGAGAAATTCCTCTTATCGTGATAACACGCCTCTTGCCTATTGCCCGGCGACTTCGTTCCTTACTTTTCTCGATGAAAATCCCGACTGAAATTGCGCATACGTGGACATCGAAAACTAACTCAGCGCTGTATATGAGTTCCTTACATCTGCTTTCCCTTAAACTAAAATACCTGAAAGTGTTTTTCTTTATCCTCAGAGACACGTAGTTAAGCTAAACTCGATTTTGAGGGCTTTGAAGAGAACGGCGAACACGACTATACGGATCTTTCCTTTTGCGCACGCAAGAGAAAATACGCTCGTTCCTTTGACCACTTTCCAGCTCCACGATCGACCTGTCAAAACGGTGCCATTATTGCCATAAGTTGTGTAACTCGTGACCAGGATACTGCTCTTTTGCGAAATGCATTTCACCGATCGAAAAGTTCGACCTAAGTTGAACACCCAACTCCCACATCCCCTTCATAAGAATCATAAAAAACTAATCGTCATTGAAAAGAGAAATTAATTTCATAATAAATCGACAACATGACACTTATTACTTCGTGTAGTCACGTACAATTACGCGCGTAATTATTTCTTCAATAGAGTATTATTGCTTTCTGTAATCCCATTAGTTGATATATATATCATGATTTGTTCTGCGATGTACCCATGTCGAAGTACTCATTGAAGTCTCGGCAAGTTCGGTATTCCATTACAATAGATCTCCGTGTACGTTCATTCACTCTAGTCAAATTGATTTTACGGATACCGGTAGTTGCATTTAATATCATGGGAATAGTCAACAGTTCTTATTACCGCTCAAAACTTTCCGGCAACCTCTTACACTGTTAGCAGCTACAAACTATTCCAGGAATTCCAGCAATAGCGATCTACTTGCGTCATCTAGTACTTAACTTAATAACAGATTTTACTCTTGGCTCAATTCCCCAGTTTTCCCGCGGTTCCCGGAGTTACCGATCGCATCATGTCGCGCAATATATCGACACAAACCCCAGAAAAACGAGTACCCTTCGAGCGAAGTCACGTTCTCCCCATCGATATTCCCCCACTTTTCGTATCCTTGCCAATACCATCATCCCCGCGTGTCCCTAGGTCCCTCGCATTAATCAGTAGCTATGTCTAATGGCACCATTTCGTATAATGACGCGATGTTAATTCGGGAGCCAGACCTTACCGATGGGATCGGGTCGTCTCCACGGAGGTGATCCACCTCGGCGCTGTCGCTACCGGTTTCGGCATCCCTAAAAAAGGAACAAATCGTCGAGCTACAACAGACCCACTTTCGGCGCATCTTCCTCGGATGTATCGACCTGGTCTATTCCGGGTGCAGGAGCAAGCGAATGGATGGAGGACCGGTCTCTCTCCGCTGCTCGTCAAAAGCCCACCTCTAGAGAACTACGAATTCAACGATACGACGTTAGCACGATCAACTAAACTGCTCGTCCCTGGGATTGGGTTCCCGAGAGTTCGGGTTGTCAATGGCTTCCGGGCGCAGCGATGGCGGAGGCCCGGTGAGCATTCGACGCGAATGAGGACGGTGCGGCTCTTCGACAACGCACGGAATGGAGATCTTGTCCCAGGCGAGCTTATTAAGGGTAGCCAGCTCGTGAACGCACACGACGCTCTGCGGATGCGGATGCTGATGTGGATGCGGATGCGGATGACAGGAGTGCTGATGCTGGAGAACGAGGGTCGTCGGGGGTAGATGGGGATGGGGAGTGAGCCACGTCACGCCTGGCTCCGCTCTGTGTCATTTGCCGTTCTGCTGAAGCGCCGCGTTGATTTTCGCCCAGAGATCCTTGTTGCAGGACTGCGATCTGCAAGTAGAGTTTGCCAATCGATAAATTCCATCCTTACGTAGTTGCGCCGGATCCTGCCTTGCAGGAATGCTCGAAGAGGTGCTATATGGATGAATAACTGTTAGAGCTGGTCCTTGTGGGTTGTACCGTGAACTCAATTAAATTCCGAACCAAGCGGGACCGTATTGCGAGGCGTATCGTAATTGGCAAGAACGTGAATAACGGTTTAGTCATTAGGATGAAGAATTATGTACCTTTTAATAGACTGCAGCCATTCCTTGAACTGCGTGTGGCCTTCCGGGGTGATGTGGAAGGCCGCCCGCGCTGCACATACTACGCTGGCAAAATCCTCATAATCGTCGGCCATCAGATGATACAACTTCTGGTGCATACACTGAATGTACCTATAGGAAACATTAATGGAAATATTTCATAAATGGTCGATGGAACTTGGAAAGACGCGTAAAATTGATAGCTCTAAGATAGGATTCCCATGTAAGGTCGGTAAGTATAGCCGATAGTATATACTAACATTTGCTGGCACTTGTGCACGAGAGGAGCCAACAGGGCTGATCTCAGATGCTGAAGAACGAGAGCTGGATTGCTTCTGGCGAGGTAGTGCGCAGCTTCTAACGCTACATCGTGCAGCACGAAAGGACTGACGATACTATTGACGGCGCAGATGCATAGCTGGTGAAGATATTGTGTACCGAGGCGTTTCGAGACCCTCAACAACCATTTAATGTCTTCTCCATAGGGCGGATTCCTCGCGTACTTAGCCTGGGGTCTATCGTCATGCACCCTACGTGACAAGGTCTCCAAAGCTAACATACCGACCCTGTAAGCGGCTACGAGAGCTCGAAGTTGTTGGGGACTGAACGACTGGGTTTGCCTGTGCACCTGTAAAACGGAAGCATGCAATTGGAGCCTTCGACATTGACGCGTATAATTCTTTATTAAACCGTGGTTTTCAAAAGAATTGAATTTAGAATAAAGTAATTATTTCGTACAAATACCTGAGGCTGAGCCCTGACTGTCGATATGATCGGCTGTGCCTGAACCAACGCAGGACCTGGTAAGCCGTTCTGACCAGGAATTGGTCCTGCAACGCCTGCTTGCACCTGCACAAGAAATCACAATACATTGTATATGATTTTATTAATAAATGCCGCATCGAATCTAGGAGAGCACTCACGTTAACGGGTATCGGTTGTTGCATGGTGAACATGTGGTGAGTGCCTGGAGGGGGATGAACATTTACAGTGGTGACGGTCGGTTGAGGTGGGTAGTACTGCGGAACCGGAGGAGGCTGCGTTACCGGAGGGGAATGGTGAGGATGTTGCAGATGCTGCGGATGTCCAGGATGTGCTGGAAAAGCTGCATGGTACATCTGCATGTGCGGGGGAGGAGGAGGTAATGACACTCTGTGAGGCGGCATGGGACCTCCGAAGGCTGGGATTGGATGATGAGGATGTACGAAACTGTACGGACCAACTGCATACGGCATCCCAACACCTGTGAAACACGGAACTGTTAATCTGCTGAATTGCTGAACACTTTCCAAGTTTAGTAGAAATCTTATCTCAAAAATGTTACACTTGAATGTCTTTTTGAACGTTTACCTAAAGGTGCCAAAGTAGTTATCGCGGGATGAGTTGGATAAGGTTGAGGAGGAGGTTGAGTGCTGGTCACGACGACCGTTTGAGCCGGCCCGGGTATCATCCGTCCGGGAGTGATATCTACCGGGGGACCAGGTTCTACCAAAAGTGATCCATTAGGATCCAGCTGAAGTTGATCGTGTGGAATCTCATCCTGCTGTTCTCCTCCAGGAGTATGCTGAAAAATAACGATAATACGTTGAATTGTCATAGAATCAATTCCTAAAATTATATTAATGTACATCTGGGACAACTGATT
This sequence comes from Orussus abietinus, assembly GCF_000612105.2. Lineage (NCBI taxonomy): Eukaryota > Metazoa > Arthropoda > Insecta > Hymenoptera > Orussidae > Orussus > Orussus abietinus. Next base: position 67,978 of record NW_019394448.1, read on the forward strand.
CCTTAAATGACATAACGGCTTACCCTTAAGTACAGCTCGTACCAATACTTCGCTACCTGGAAAAGCACTTCCGGATAGACGCCACCTCCCTTTGCGGTGGTCTCCACTGTGATGCAAGCCTTTTCCAGCATGAGCTCGCTTTGCTCCTTGCACTGTAATCGAGCGATAGATTTAAACACTGAATTCTCATAAATCAAATTATAATTACACTCGAAAACTCAAGGACTTACCTGTGAGATCGCCCTCTGGATTTCGTTCGGATTGAGAGCTTGAGCATGCGGCAAGCAGGACAAGGCGAGTTCGGCAGCCGCTCTGACCATGTTGTGATCACTCCCTCGGGACGATTTATCGGCGATGCTCGCTGCTTCCGGTGGAGTTAAGTGACCCTCCCAACTATCGATCAGAAACCAAATAGCCGGTGCACCGATTTCCATGGCTTGACCAGTTATCCAAGAGACGTGGCTCGAATACGTTCTGCTCAGCCAGTTCGCGCTAACGCAGTTATGCAAGCCCAAAGCATAAAGGCCCAGCTGAAAGGCGCACATGTGAAGTGCCCTGTGAGGACCAAGGTGGTTTTGGCTAGTCGATGCTTGAGTGAACAAGGACGTGGCGCTATTGCCCCCAGCTTTTATCAACACCGTCTTAGCTAATTCGCACATAAAGTGAGCCCCTGCTTCGGAAGGCTGATTGGGAATCGATGGATACATTCGTTTGCTCTTGTACCTAAAAAGGAAAGATGTTTAGAAATCTAAACTAGGTGAAGCACCATGAGACGTTTCTATTTTCTTTCGAAATTTACCTCGTTTCCTTGGTTCTCGTGGGCACTGGTGGTTGTGCTGGTTGGGGCTGAATGGTAAGCGTATTCATTCCATTCTCGAGCTCTGCACTGGTGCTACTGTGAGGTCTGCTACTTACACCAACGACATTGTCACCATTTCCTGCTTCTGTGCCCGTTAAAGGTGAAGAACAAGCTTCCTCGCGTCGCAAGCCAGCCAACTGTATTAAATTGACATTGTATTAATTTAATAACCATGTGCGATCTACAAGAGTGAGTTGAGAATGGATGGAAAAATTTACCTGACTCTTGGTAGGAGGATTAGAGCTGTAATAGCTACTTAGAATCGGAGATTTTATCAGTTGATGAACATCCCGATCTAGGAGTTTATCCATTATCCTCGCTACCTTCATGGGCTCATCTTTATAGTGTACTAAAAGAGTTATCGCCAAATCTCCTCTGGAAAAATATAATCGATTTGCTAGTCTTTTCGTAAAAAGTGCTTAAATGTGAGTACGGAGGATTAAAATTAAGCAGCTACCTTTGTCGACGAGTTCCCTCGCAAAGAAGAGGATGATCCGCTTCACTAACATTAGCCTTCAATCCCAATGTTGCAACCGCTGCGTCGAATCCCAGGTTCTCGTCGACGTCTGTGGACAGTTTCGATCCTGCGAATCATTTACTTCTTTTTTATCATTTGTTTAAAATTATTTAGAATTAACTCTTTGCATTCTGAAAATAATTCGGTTTAACATCTTGCTGCTTTAGGAGTGTAACTCTGACGAGCCGCGAGATCTACGTACGCGCGTTTTAATAGAATGCGTTACTTTCAAATCCATTATAAATATGATACGTACTAATTGAATTGAGGGCATCGAATATGAAGCTGGCTAGCATGATCGGCAGGAGAGCATGACCTCTGGAACGTAATACTCCGTCCTTTAATTGCTCTGCTCGATGCTTCACCATCGCCAATTCCGCAGGACCCAAAGGTATTCTTTTCAACAAGCCGACCAGCTCGCTCTCTTGATGCGCTAATTTAACCTGTTAAAAAATTAACACGTAGAGTAACAGCGGCTTATAACTCCGCAAATTGTTCAACGTGCGTATGATTGGATAAGTGACCAGCAACGCACCTCCAAAGGCTTCGTGCTAGCCGGCGGTCTCGCCATCTCGAGACCGAAAAGTCCAACTCGGAACGCTAAATTATGATGTTCCGGATTTTCTGCCAGAACCGTGCAGAGAAATCCGCATTTAGCTAAAGTAGCCGAAGCCAAACACGTAAGCTGGTGAGAGGCCGGATTCACTTGTTGCTGAAAACATATTACCAGATAACATCGCAATTACTTTCGCATGATAGATGCAGAGGTAGGGCTCAAATACATTTTCATATTTCTATGAACACGCCACGAAGCATAAAGTACTATCAGTCTTCACCATTTCCAAATTCAGGATCCAGAGACTACTTAAAAACCTGACAGACGCCGCACCTTTTTTCTTTTTCCCTTCGCCGGCATAGGAGGCACTTCGATCATCAGATCCGGAGGGTTGGCGAGAAGCTCTTCGGCGAGTTGGATCCCAAGGATGCAGGCCTCTCTGGTGTGTCCGTGCGCGTAGAGTCCTTCGGCCCTCGCGAACAGGATATCCCAAGGATCTTCGGCCTTTTTGAGATTTCCTAAAACGGCGCTAGCATTTGCAGTGGCAGCAGCTCCCAGACTCTCGCCTTTCGCGTCCTTGTTTCCGCTGTTTTCTGCTCCCACGGCAGCTTTCGGGTCGTAGTAGTACACGTTGTACTCGTCCCCGGATGGACTGTCGCTGCTGGAGGACGAGCTCTCGTCCTTCGAGAGCCTCCTGGAGGGGTCCTTCTCTTGGTCGGACTCGTTCTTGCTCTTGGCGCTGGTCTTGGTCAGTACCGATCGCGAAGTGCTGACCCCAGGGTCGCGATACTCCACCATGCTCGCCCTTCTCTTGGACTCGACAGCCTTGTTATTGCTACTTTCGCTACTATCGCTGTGAGACTCGGACGAGGCGTTGGATCGATGCTTCTCCGCTGCTTGAACGTTCTTCAAGCTGCCATTGCTGTGGGACGACGACTCGCTCCCACCGCCCTCCTGAAAGCGTTTAATAATTTACGGGTAAATGTTAAATGTAAGGCATGGAGCTAGAATTCTATGTCGGCAGGAATCGTGGACGTGGATCCCAACCTGAGAGTCGGTGTCACCGCAGTTGCTCAGCTGACCGCACACTCGTCTGACCAACAGCATCTGAGGCTCCGGGATGTCCGGCATGTCGACGTCGTTCTCGCAGAATCCCTCGGAGCTGATGCTGCTGCGATTCCCGTCACCTCCGCTCCTCGCGCAGAGTCCTGGGAATTCTCGGCGGTTCAGCCTCCGCCGATCCATGTAACTAAATTCGGCTAATCCCAGACTTAGCGGACGTCTTCCGTGGTGATGGGACGTCGGTGGCTGGCAATTTAACACCGCCGGGCTCGAGTTCACCTGGGGGGATTATACCGAGTTAACACGCATCCGAATACTTGTAAGACTGTAACGGTAACTTTGAAATTAGTACAGAATTCGGATTTAAGTCCGAAACGGTGAACAGCTCACCTGATTGACCTCCGTCCTGGCATCCCCTGCGTGCCTGAAGCACGTGAATGGACAGTAGTACATGGGATTGCTGCTCGCGGTGTAGGTGATCCCAGGTAACGTGTACTCCTCCCAATCGAGGTAACAAGCCTCGAGGGCTGGCTTGAACCCGGTGAACACCTCCAGATCCGTTTTCAGGGAATTCTGGCTGCTACCGTTGTTGCGATTGTGCGAGTTGTGGGACACCGAGCTGCCGCGACTCTTGGATACCTGTCGATCATATCACGGATTGAACATCAATGGACACACCTCGACCTGCGAAGCCAACGAAGATCTGACTTCCCCTGCAGAAATATCGTCAAAACCTACGGACCTTGTCGGTTATCTTCATATGCCAGGCGGTGAACTGTCCGTGGAGCATCTCTCTCTCCGATGGAGACAACCCGGGATTCAGGGCTGCCAACCTCCACAAAACGACGATCTCGTCGCAAAGGGACGAACAAGCGTGTTGCGATGCGTGGGCATTGCTGTTCATGTTCCCGTGTTTGCCGCCACCGTGACCGGTACCGTTCAACAGAGCGACCTTCGTGTTGAACCACCAGATCAAGATCTGCTCGCAGGCCATGCACTCCTCGGTGATGATCTCCAGCAGAGGGATGGCGTTTCTGTCGGTCCTCTTGAACATCTCTCGCACGATGGACAGCAGGTTCCACATCCCCTCCGGCTCTCGACCCCTCAGAGGCCTCAGCAAAGAGGACCATTCCGCTGCAGCTGGAGGCGCCGTCGTGCTCAGACAGTTCACGTCGCTGCGGATCCAACATGGGACAAATAAGTCACACTTTATGTACGACACGAACAAAAGCTACCCAGAGCTATTACACCGCGTTTTGGAAACGTCCCTTGGAAATGCTCCGGCGTTACGTCGCCCTACCATGAACCTACTCGTACAAGGGGTTACTCACCCACGAAATCCTGAGCTTTAATGCTGGAAATCATTGCCAGTGTTATCATACAATGCCCCATCTTGACATTTTTATAAATTAGTGACGACGATCAAACTCGTTAAGAATCGTTTACCAAGATAACGTTATCGCCGAACGTCACTTAATTGATGAATTACGCTGTTGTTTGTCGTATGATAAGAATGGCAATCGGTTCTCGGAGAGGAAAATCGTTTTTCTTGATTTTTGAGGAAGTAGCCCCTTGTTCGATCCTGAGACATGTCCTTCAATATTTGGAGGACTTTCAGGTGTCTTCCGCTCACCTGAAGACCATCGGCGCTGGGACGCAGAACTTGATGAGGATCTTCTTGATGTTGCCGTGCAGAGTCTTCTCGTCCAAGTACCAGGATGTTTGGTCGTGAGCAGAGGCACCTGCCGTAGGGTCCGGAGCTCCGCAGTAGCTGTTGATGGCACTTGGCTGAGCCGAAAGGAGCTCGTCCAAGAGCCGCTGGGCTGTGGGCAGAATCTGTTGGGGCAACTCGCTGATCAGATACTGAGCGAATTTCTGCAGTTGTTCTCGGTGCAGCCGCGACAGGGATTCGCTCACGGGTGCTCTCAGGCATACTTGTGTTGGCTGAAAGAAGAAACGCGGAAAACATATTCAACGACCATAATATTTGCCATAATTTAAAGGACCTCCTCTAACTCGGGATCGCCCAACTCACCATGTGTATCCTGTGCAAGCAAACCGCGACGACGTGCGAGCACCAATACGCGGTGGAGGAGCAAGTGCAGTTGCAAGATGTGATCCTCCTTCTGTCAAAAGTGACGGCCACGTTGAACTGCGCCTTCACACCGTTGGAAGTGGGCATCAGCAGCGCGTTGACGCTGGCACTCAGGTGAAAACCTGAAGTTCAAGAAGAGGACCTCCGCTGTATCTCGTCAGAAGGGTACACACATCTCGCGACCACTTTCTTCGACATTAAATAATTTAAGCTTGAAAATAAGCCGTCCATAATTTTGTTAAAACCTCTAAAATGACATTTCTGTGACATTTCTACGTCTTTTCGCATCTCTCGTTTCTAAGTGCCAGGTGGGAGGTGAAAAGTGTCTGCGATAATCATTTTTCTCGGGCACGTTTCGGCCGATTATTTTTTCGGCGCGAGGCACATCGGACTCCAGGGTCTCCCGAAGTATGTCAATGCTTCCAGCGGACCAGGTCGACTTTGACTGGGAGGATCCCCAGGACGAGAATAGCTCTCAAAGGACCTCGGTTCTCGGCGAAGGCTCGGCGTTCCGCTTCGTCGTCAAAGGCGCGTTAACGAACGTGCGTGCCAGCCCGACGAGGACGTCCGAGTCCTCGTTCTTTCTCTCCATTGATTAAAACTTCGTTTCACGAGCGGATGGCACGAAAAGGCGGAGAAATGGAAGGACGAGAGCTAGGAGGAAGGAGGACGAGAGGGAGTCCGGAGAAAGGGCAATAGCTCGAGGAACTCCCCGGGGAATCCTTTGGAGGAGAGCCGAGTCAGGACCAGAAGAGGTCGGGTGCCGAGGGGGGAGAATTTTCAAGTTTCCAGGGGAACGGAATTAATTATCGGCGGGAAGAAAGACACGGGATCCCGAGTAAGATCCTGCGGGACGAAGGAAGTGTCGCCGGGACCGCCGCGTAATCGGGACGCGTTAATTGAAGTCCTGAAAAACCGCCCTCCGGGTCCTCCAGGACTCTCCTGAATTCCGTAGCTTCGGGTAACATCCTTTAAATGGAATTTAACTCGACGGAGGCTTATTTCCATGCCGAATTAATTCTTTCCTCTAGTCCTTTCTCTAGAATATTTTTTTTACTCCACCTTTTTACCATTATTACCTAGGACAATTATTCCATTTACTCGGTCATACCATTCCCTTGCAACCCTCTCGCAGGGGTTGATGCCAATTATATCCGCATCTCTCGTGCCTTGCCTATGTACATCCATGATCTTCGGCTTGTTAATAAATCTCGATCGCGAGTTTAACCCTTTCGTTACCTTGGACGAGATATCTCGCGACCCAATACTGGCCGATTAACGCTTTTGACGAGATATCTCGCGATCCGGTAGTAGCGGATTAACGCTTTTGACGATAATCTAGCGTCCTAGCACCAATATTTTGACATTCTAGATGAATATATTTTATAANACACTTTTTTTTAAGGGTATTAGACCAAACTGTCGGTATCGGGTCGCGAGATATCTCGTCAAAAGCGTTAATCGGCCAGTATTGGGTCGCGAGATATCTCGTCCAAGGTAACGAAAGGGTTAACCCTGATCTATCGGGCAGGACAAATTAACTCGAATTACCCCGATTGCGCCTCCGACACGAGCAGAGCACATTTTCAGTAAGCAAGTTCCCTGGTCAAGGGATTAATCTTAATATACTCTTACTTCTTTCGTAAATTGTACCGATCAAATCATATTTTACAGGGAGTTTGAATCAAGGACGAGGACGAAGTACCTCGAGGGTTGGAGTCGAATGGGAGGAAAAGGATCGCTCGAAGCCCCGAAACGGGAATACCGAGAAGAAGGAAGACGCCAGGAAGGATCGCGGGCAATATCCCGGAGTGTCGCCGGAACGTCATATATTCGGGACGGGTTCATTAAATTCCTGAAGAACCTTTATCTTGTCAAGACCGGGCCAGGCATCTCGAGGACCTCGACAATGGGGGATGTGGGCACGTCGGGATATCTGTATTCCCACGGGACGAGTCGAAGATCCTGATATACAGAAATGCGGGTAACGAGGCTTCCTCGATTTACGCGGGAATCGTTCCTGCGAGCTCGTACATCCGAGACGTCGTTATCCCGAAGGAGCTGAATTAATGTCCGCGGAGGAACTCGAGAAGCACCGAGTCCTGGACAAAAAACGAACGTACGGCTCCGAGCGAGGTTTCTTCGTCTACGAGAAGCGACAGAAAACATATGTGTACAGTAGGCACCACCACATCAGAAAAATTATATGAATCCTATTGGAGAATTAGGTGCTTATTAGGTGCTATTTTAGTGCTACAACCCCAATTTTAGTGCTCCACCCCATACCCCAAAAATCGGTGGTGGTGCTGAGTGGACGTACACTCAGCACTGCCACAGAGTATATTTCCTTACAGAAGGGGTTAACAAAAAAAAAAAAGCAGTGCCGGAATTAAGTGCTATTTAAGTGCTCCAGAAATATCTCACGGGCGAGCCCGAAATGCCACCCCTCTCACCCAAAAACTACCCCCGAGCATATTTCCCTCAATAGAGAAGTGGTAGAAATAATGCAACTACATAGACCTTTTTCGTGGAATAATTAGGTGCTATTTAAGTGCTCCAGATATATGATGGAACCAAGTACTTAAATAGCACCTAATTATTCCACGGAAATGGTCTATGTAGTTGTATTATTTCTACCAGTTCTCTATTGAGGGAAATATGCTCGGGGGTAGATTTGGGTGAAAAGGGTGGCATTTCGGACTCACCCGTGAGATATTTCTGGAGCACTTAAATAGCACTTAATTCCGGCACTGCATTTTTTTTGTTAACCCCTTCTGTAAGGAAATATACTCTGTGGTGGTGCTGAGTGTACGTCCACTCAGCACCACCACCGATTTTTGGGGTATGGGGTGGAGCACTAAAATTGGGGTTGTCGCACTAAAATAGCACCTAATAAGCACCTAATTCTCCAATAGGATTCATATCATTTTTCTGATGTGGTGGTGCCTACTGTACACACATACAGAAAACCTCGGCTCTAATTTTTCTCGGTGCATCGTAAAGCACCTCGAAAGACGGTTCGGCGTGTACGCGATTTCCCTGTCCTCCGGAAAATACGGAAGAGGTGGAGGAGACCAATTTGTTCGACTTCGGAAAGCGAAGAAATGGATCTTATGCTTCAACCTCTTCAAGGTCTGCCTATATCGAGTTCTCCTCAAGGCAGATACCACCTTAACGAGAAGCCGGAAGACCCAGAAGACCAGTTTAACTAATTCTCCGCAACTTCGGGTAAGTACCGACCATCGGAGTCGGTATATCTAAGGAAGTCTGGCGTAACCGGGCAAGTCCAACTTCGCGACTGCAGTTGTACCAGTTTCAAGCGATATGGAAGCAGGGTCGTTACCAGACCTGTTTTATGTTGGACAATCACGGAACACGGAATCAATTCCTTATAATCTGGGCGATATGCTAACGACTATCCCTGTATCTCGTCGTAAAAATTCGTCGGGACGGTATCGATTAACAGTTTTCAGGATAACCATCGACCGGGTAATTCTTGTTAAAATTGATAATGGTGATTTCCTAACGGCCATATTTTATCGTATAATTAGGTTCTCATGAAAATACGAAATAAAATACCCCCGTAAATAAATATTCCCTGTACCTTTTCTGTATTAAACTCGTTTTAATTTAAAAAACAGTTCCGACTTAATAGCCCCCTTAAGGTGAAGTGAAACCCCCTTCAAATCAGTCGAATCGAATATAACACTTTTTTTTAAGGGTATTAGACCAAACTGTCCGAAACTTTGATACATCACTCCAGATCATCTAAGAATTGTCCTGACACATTCAAAATTTGGATTTTTCAAAAAAATTTTTTATCTCGGTCCAGACCAGATCCAAAATGGCGTCGAGCTCTCATATTTCGATCAATATACAATTATCGAAGGCTGCGATATGAGAATCGAAAGGGTCAGGACAATTTTACGACAATTTAGAACACTCTGGTAATCGATAAACTCGCATTTGAACGGGATAAAGGAAAAAAAGTGTTGTATGCGCTTCTATGCCAAAACGATGGGAATACGAGGTCTCGGAGTGAAAATTTAATTGACCTGGAAATCACAGATGGCGCAGAGGGTCCCTCCGCAGTCAATTAGGGCCCCAGAGAGCACATTCAGAGGATTTCTGGAGTTTTACTTCGCTTTCTTTATAATTATTGTACGAAAACGACAGGGGGAGTATGCCATTTGGTACAATACCCAATATAATTCGACACAGCTGTCAATATAAAAACGAACGTCGGCAACGTAGGCATTTAGAAAAATCTTACTTATCGACGTCGATCAAGTTCCTCAGCGTGTTTCACTTCACCTTAAATGGCGGTTTCGATATCGGGTAAAAAGCGTATTTATGGCCGAGGCGATCCCGGTTTTCGGATACCTCTTTTTAAACGTTCCTCGGACGAATCTTTGATCGTCAAGTGGTGGACGCGATTTCAAATAGTTCCTTCGACTGTTTAAGGGCTTTGGGAGACCAGGCCGTATCCACGTAAAGAAGAAGGACTCTGGATCCTGGAAAGAGGATGAGCAGGGTCGTGCACAGGGCACCAGGCATTGTGGTATTCTCGAAGCACCCCGTAGACTTGGAGCTTTCAGGCTGAAAGCTCTCTTCCCTGTCATTCTCTCTCGCCGTCCCTTTCCCTTTTATGAAAAAGCCAAAGGAGACGAAGGGGCTCCCGTAATTGAAAACCTAACCTCACCGCGCTCCTATATTTCCTGGAGCACCAGGAATTTCTTCTGATAAAGCGAGCCCCGAAGAGGGATCGAGCAGGCTGCCCCGTTCCTCCGATGCAACTTGGAATACATCGATTATACGTGACTGTATTTCATTCCGACACCGAGGAAATTACCGACAATTTGCTGACAAACCCCGCGACTACGTCGAGTCTTACCATAATACGCTCAAAAAAACAATTGACCGTCATAATCCAAATTTTATTTGCTTCGACAAATGTAAATACGAAACTGGACCAGCAAAATTCCTTTGTTGAAACGTAGCATAGCATAGAGAGCAACAAAACTGGAGCGACACAAATTATACTCATAGCAACAATATTCTTTACCAGCGATAACAAATTGTGGATCGCTCAAAACAACAATTGACGGCCATAATCCAAATTTCATTTGCTTCGACAAATGTAAATACGAAACTGGACCAGCAAAATTCCTTTGTTGAAACGTAGCATAGCATAAAGAGCAACAAAACTGAAGCGACACAAATTATACTCATTGCAACAATATTCTTTACCAGCGATAACAAACTGTGGATCGCTCTTTTGGTCGTATCGTAACAACGGTATTTTTTTCCGACTGCTGTTACAAATTTATTTATTAATTTAGCAAGCATGTCTTTTTAAAAGAACCTCCCCTGTGGTTATATCGACGTTCGACGCGAATGCAAACATTTCTGCTGTCAGTGAAATTATTACCGCAAGACGAGCGCAACTTTATCAACAATGCCGTTCTTCGCTAGAGAGCAAATGTCTATTTTTCCTATAAATTGTCACGTATCCTCGTTCATTTATTATAATTATCTGGCAAGCCGCGATGACACGGAGCATTTTTACCATGCTCATGAATTTTCCTGTATTTTCATTTACTTAAAAATCGGCGTTTCAGGAAGGAATAATGTAAACGACCGGAAGGGTGCACAGGAAGAGGGGAAAAACGCTTGGCGATCGACCTCCTCCGAAAAGGGAATTTCGCTCGAAAGATACGTCGGATGTAAATCGAACTCCTGAATAACCGAATGCGATCCCATGGCATGGCCCGATTCCAAAATGCATAATATCCACGAAGTCGACCCCGCACCCGTGTTTCGAGTCTTATTCCAGGATGGGGAGAATACCCGGCGGCGCAAGGACTCCCATGGGAGGGAAAGGCAGGGACGGGGCATAACAAGAGGAATTGAAGATCATAACAGAATTCGAAACAAGGTTCCCGCAACCCAGCCTTTCCCCCCTGCATCCAATAATTCGTGGACCACAAACCGGGACCGCGAGCTCGGCTTTTCTTTGGCACAGGAGCCGAGTTTAAAATCCGCAGACGGGCTTTTTAAGCTGCCTCGGCTGCTTCGCCGAGCCAATTTGCGCGATAATTAGACACCGCACAGAGTGCCGACCATAAAGTAGCGACGAAAACGTACTTACGAGGGAAAGAAAAATAGGAAAAAATTAAAATCGTCCATAAATGATGTAAGGTCGTGTTAAGGTGAAGTGAAACACGTCGAGGAACTTGATCAACGTCGATAAAGAAAATTTTTCTAAATGCCTACGTTGCCGACGTTCGTTTTTATATTGACAGCTGTATCGAATTATATTGGGTATTGTACCAAATGGCGTACTCCACTTGTCGTTTTCGTACAATAATTATCAAGAAATCGAAGTAAAACTCTAGAAATCTGGATTCATGCTTTCTGGGGCCCCAATTGACCGTGGAGGGACCCCTTGCGCCATCTGTGATTTCCAGGTCAATTAAATTTTCACTCCGAGACCTCGTATTCCCATCGTTTTAGCATAGAAGCGCATACAACACTTTTTTTGCCTTTATCCCGTTCAAATGCGAGTTTAGCGACTACCAGAGTGTTCTAAATTGTCGTAAAATTGTCCTGACCCTTTCGCTTCTCATATCGGAGCCTTCGATAATTGCATGTCGATCGAAATATGAGAGCTCGATGCCATTTTGGTTCTGGTCTGGGCTGAGTTAAAAAATTCTTTTCAAAAATCCAAATTTTGAATGTGTCAGGACAATTCTTAGATGATCAGGAGTGATGTGTCAAAGTTTCGGACGGTTTGGTCTAATACCCTTAAAAAAAAGTGTTGTATTCGAATCGACTGATTTGAAGGGTGTTTCACTTCACCTTAAGATAAATATGTTAAGATAAATTAACGATCGATAGAACCACATCGAGTCACCGAGACACTCGAGCGGACCGGACGACGCTTCGGACATCTTGGCCCCTGGTCGTCCGGTAAGGGTAAGAGGCGACCCTCGAACCCTCCCCAGGGTATTCTTTCCCAGTGATCTGGGTATTTCTCGCTTTCGAATCCGTGTCTGCTTTCGGTCAATTCTCACTTGTTTAGCATTATCCCGTGACTCTCTTCGCATTCTCCTCTTCACGTACATCTCGCTCTTGAAACTCATAAGTTAAACCCTAGACTCTAAAATATCGCCTCGCACCATCGAGTACTTCTCTATCACCGCGGTTCTTTAGCCCTTGAGATGTTCCTTTTCTAGCACTCCTCGTCCTGTAGCCCATTTTTGCTTTCCCGACCTACGCCGCCTAAAGTGCATAATTTTCCCTTTCCCAAAAGTCCTACCTCCAATCGCCTTCAATTATTAAATGCAACCCCGCTTTCCTTAACCCTTTCGTTACCTTGGACGAGATATCTCGCGACCCAATACTGGCCGATTAACGCTTTTGACGATAATCTAGCTTTCTAGCACCAATATTTTGACATTCTAGATGAATATATTTTATAACTAATTCTATTCGTATAGCTAAAAAGAAGAAATAAATACAGTTTTTATTAATTTAATGAAATTATTTTTATTTACTTTCTACGTGGCAGAACACAAAATAATTTGTCTAGAACGTCAAAATATTGGTGCTAGAAAGCTGGATTATCGTGAAAAGCGTTAATCCGCTACTACCGGATCGCGAGATATCTCGTCAAAAGCGTTGATCGGCCAGTATCGGGTCGCGAGATATCTCGTCCAAGGTAACGAAAGGGTTAAATCTATCAGCGTTGCTCCTTCTAAAAATTCCGCCCTCGAGGACAGCGTCCTCAGGCTCCTCTGCACCATTTTCCATCGAGACAAATAGATCCTACCAATATCTCCCGCGAGAATAATCTTTTCTCCGGTCCGCAGAGATCACCGATCTCGACCACTCCACTTTATGAGGACGCCAAAGTTCTCACCGCTCCACCTCGTATCACGACCTTACATCGGCACCGCGTGAAGTCAAAGAATTGTATCATTCTTATTCGTAGTGACATGTCCGACTGTTATTGTTCGATTATTAAGTTCGATTTGTTAATAAAATTTATTGTCACGGTTACTCATTTCGCCTCCGGCACCCCGCTCTCTCCGTTGGCGTTCGCGACTCCACGAACAGGGTCGACAGGTCGCTTTGGGCATTCGCAATGCGAAGTGCGTTGATTAGATCCCGTGGTTTGGAATTATTTTATCGAGTCGCGTTTTTCCGGCTGGAGAAATCTCATGCTCACATTTCAGACTAGGGGTTCGAAGTCTGGCTCGATGCCGAAGAAGTGCTCACCGATCTGAAGGGGATCCTTGACGCTCCTGGATCGGAAGAGGTGCTCGCCGCGCTGGAATTCGTCGGCGCTGCCATTGGCCAGGCAGGAGTACAACCGGATATCTTCCTCGTTATCCGGGAAGCTCCAGAAAGCTATCCTAAGCTGAAGCTGTTCCGGTACCGGTGGATATACGTGCTCCACCAGCTCGAATGGGATGTGAGAAGCGACACAGCGTGCCGACAATTCGCACAGGGTCGGTACCGTCTGGCCATCTGGAACAAGACAAAGGGAGCAACCCGATGTTCATTAGCCGCAATAAAATGCGTGATTACGCTTAAAACCTAGATAAAAATTGTCCACCGCATAGTATCTCGGATTATTAACCGTTTGAGTGCCAAGGAGCGATTTTGCGCTTCTTCTGTGTCGCTCGAACAGCGCCAGCGTTCTAGGCTGCGAAGCCGATAACCGCGACACGCTCGGTTTCCGTCAATGCGCGACTTTACGGTTACCATTCCATTTTAGGTAAAAGTAAAAGAATGAGACAGCTGATAAAAGAACGAATTTTAATACTATGCCGTCCGGCGACACCACAGTGGTGACGTGCGCAAACTAGCGGTCAACGGCCGGTGACACCACAGTGGTGATGTGCGCAAACTTTTGGCCAACGGCCGGCGACACCACAGTGGGCTCGATAACGTCAAAAACAGCCGGCGACAAGTCAAGTGATCCGAATTAGCGCTGCCGGCGCCAAGCGAATAAATATTTACGAATCGTGCGGACGGCAAAGTGTTAATTTCAGTCGAACATTACCGCTTACCGTATAGAGCAGAAAACGGCGCAATAGCGCTCCTTGGCATTTTTAATCGGGGAATAAGACAAGCGCTATCGCGCCGCTTGGCACTTTTGGAGAGGGAATAAGACAAGCGAAAAAGCGCTCCTTGGCACTTTTGGACGGAAAAACAACAAAGACAACTCAAACGGTTAACGTTAGGAATTTTTAAACCCCTGGGAAACGTTGGAAATGTGTCCAGTAGGATTGAAATCATTTAAAATGATGGTTATCAATAAGTGGCAACTGGATAAAGTGTAATGTGTTTTGTTGGGGTGTTAGGGTAATAACGTGGGAAGTCATTGATTGCTTACGTTAGTAAGAGTTTCGGTGGATTATCGACGAATCGTTTCGCCATAAAAGCGTCTTTGTCCGAAATCTCTATGGCGTGGACGGAGCAATTCGCACCCGAAACGACGGAAAGCAGAACGTCCAAGCCGGAGTGTCCGGTGATTTCCGATTCTCCCGTAAATCCCAATCGCATAAATTTGCATTCCGTCTGAATTTCGCGGGAAGCGTCATCGCGATGCGAGCGCATTAATTCTGCATTTGCATGAAGTGGATTACGCGGCCGGCTTGACGCACCGCCGGGAAGGGCGGGGGCGGAAAAGAGTTGCCTTCGATTGGCGGTTCGATCGGAGTGAAAAATAAAAAAGCGGGCAATAAAAGGAGGGGAGAAAACTGGAGCGATTCTATAAATCTGCTCGGTGTGCGGAAAAAGCAATGACCATCGATTGACCGGTTCGCCGGACACGGTACGAAAAATATTCCGCGGAGATCCTCCGTGCATCGAATTCGGCTTTCCATCCATTTTCGCCTCCACAACGTACAAGAGCTGGAAATACATTCCGAAAATGATGATTTTCAATTTTACCCTCCTTAAATTGAAATTCGACAGAACTCACGCGATGGGCCATAATTAAAATGTCGAATGAATCCCAAAAATTCGCTCGATTATCTATCCTTTCTCTTGGACTTCAAGCTCGGCCAGTAATTTTTTAATACCGCGTTATCAAAACGTTGAATAAATCCCAAAAATGCCCAGGGGATTTATTTTGCAGGTCCCCTTGGACTCCAAGCTCGGCCAGTAATTTTTTAATAACGCGCCTCGCGAATTCCAGACAAGTGTTTTCTCCGCGCGCAAATAACGGAGGCATCCCAACGACGCGGCTCATGGGTTCATTAGCATTTCGAATTTTCTCCAGCCACCGTAGGAAAATAGCATTGGCTGGTATAGAGGCGGACTACGGTCCTGCCAATATTGCAGGATCTCGTGTTTTACGATTATTGCTTCCCCGATATTTACGGCTCTCGAGAAACTCCAACGACGCGATACCTTTGTCAGGCTCTGGTCGCGTCATTAAAAAAAAAAGAAGACAAAACAAAAATAAAGGTAAAAATAATAAAGCCCGACCGATCTCTTTTTCTATGAACTACTAATAAAAAAGAAGGATCCTCGTCCCTTCTATCCGAATCTCGCGAAATCGCCGATCTGCGTGTCGTGACCAATTGTGGCGTTCGTTCCACGAGTGACGTGCAATAGCTTCGGGGTGAACGCCGAAGTGCAATTTCAATTCCATCGTATTAAATCGCACGCAGGGGCAAGGGGAGGGCCGAGTGCTTCGATAGTTAGTCGCGATTTGCATCGACTATTGGCAAAATGACCAGGTATAATGTCCCCCCCCTGCAAAAAGCAGGCTGCACAAGAGCTGCACGACATAATGGGACGCGGGAAGGTGCAATGAAAACCCTTTTGTGCGGAAATACCCTGGCGTAGCTTTTGATAAAGCGCACCTTTGGCGAAACGATCGGATAAAAAATAGAAAGATTCCGTGAAGTTCCCAGGGTCTCCATGGTCCAGCTAGGAATTTAGGGGACGTCCCGCAGGACGAGGGGAGCGGAAATCCTCCCCATCCCCCAAGACTTTTTCGACCGTGCTGACCGAAGCCATCGACATCCGAAGTTCCCCAGGAAAGTCCTATCAACGGCCCTATCGGGATACTCGGCATACCGGAAGCTATCCCGAAAGAGAATCACGTCGTTACCAGAGAGTCCCCTCGGAGTTGGCCCCCGAGTTCCTCGGGAGTTCCCTCGGAGTTCCTCGGATCTCGAAGTGCTCCCCGAGCGATTACCTAGCACCGGTCGCGATTCCAATCGCGAGCGGAATCGCGTGCGGAATCGCTGGCGAGCATTAGCCCTCGTTTACTCGCGGCCCGACGGAGCGCCGAGCAAATATCGAGCCGGACCGAATCCCTCGACCGGAAGCGGTAATCGCAAGAGGGAGAGAGAGGAGACCCCGAAGAGTCGTATAATCCGGCTCGTCCTAGCTGGTCCAGCCAATGGCCAGGTCCGCATAATCGCCTAGGGTTAATATTTGCGAATCGACCGTCCAGATCGCCCAAAGATTCCGCCCCCGGCTCTAAAAGAGCGCTCGTACCCGGGACTCGGACTTCCGGCAGCCCCGTGCTTCGCAAAACCGCCGACAAAGGGGATCCCCGTAAACAGGGGTTGCATTTAGTCGGATTAGACGCCATGCGGTGTCGCGGAGTGCTTAGCGCCGGGCCTTCTGCCAACTCTCTGATGCATCGCTTCCTCGACGCGAGGAATACATGGACCGAGTGACGGGGTCCGGAACATTTGCGTCGGTCGAAATGGTAACACTAGGTTTACGGGACCCGTCAATTTGACGGAATTCAAACTTCAAAAAGAAATACCGAAAAAACCGTAGCATTAATTTTAACCATTTTTGTATCGTAAATTAATCATTTCATCCAAAGAATTTGTACACGCAATTATTTTTTCCTAAGCCTTCTAATTATTAAAATCTGTATGTAGTATACCTATCTCTACGAAACCCGTCAAATTGACGGACTAGCTAATTTCATAAACAATCCATATATATTTGCTTCGTTGCAGGGAGTGTAAGGCGAAGATGAGAGTGAAAGTTTGCATTGAAAGTGGAGAGATAGAAGGATCTTCGGATAGGGAAGAGGAAAACTTCTTGAAAGGGTGTCGTAGCAAGAAAAGGATGCGCATTCTTTCTAGTTCTGACTCCGAGGATGAGAGGATGAGAGGACGAGCATTCCAATCATTTCCGTGATCATTTTTAAAAAAGGACTTTTTACTTATTAATAATTTATTTAAACGTAAAGCCTAGTGTTGTTTAATACAGACTTAATTTGAATTAATCGATTTTTTAAAGAAAATCCGTGTTTTCGTTTACCCGTCAATTTTACGGGTGCTCGTAGAAGCAGGTATGTAAAAAACGCCCGTAAACCTAGTGTTAATTACGGTTCCGTATTCAATTCGTTTTATTTATATTTAAGCGTAGTTACGGTCTGTGCCTTTCTTTTCTTGAAAGAATGTAACCAAAATCGGACGTGCGGTAATTCTATGATCACGTTAGCATTACGGTTCCGTCCAAAGAATCGAACCCTCCAATCTTTTAAAGTGAAACTCATTATCGCACTGTAATACGTACTCCTAAGTTCGCGCGGTATGAAAGAAGCGATTCGGAAAGCGAGTCGCATGTTTGAAGCGAAACTTTTTCACGTCACGATACGAAGTTTGCGTGTTCAAAATTGGGAGCGTGACGAAAAATGAAACACGTAGTTTTATGTTTGCGTATTGATACCGAGACAATTTGCGCCAATGGTTTTATGATGTAGACGTTTGTGCCATGTTTAGTTTTGGTTGCGGCAATGTTTTTTACAAAAACCAGAGCTGTTAATAAAAAATAAACAAATTCTGAAAATGACCATTTTAACGCTTTCGAGGTTCTGGCAGGCTATGAATTTTCTTAGCCGTCAAGGCCAACTCCTATCGGTTTAAAAACATTCCGAGCTCAAGTACTATCCCCAGGGTACGCCCACAAATTAACTCAAACTCCTGCCAGAACCTTGAGCCACAGAAAAAAAAATCATAAAAATGGTGAAAAGGAAGATTTTAACGTTTTTAAGGACTTTAATTTTGTTCACTGCCAAGAACTACTCCTATCGATCCCAACAAATTCTGAGCATAAGTACTTCCCGCGATTTACTTGCGAAAATGAATACAAGCACTCGCGAGGAACCTAAGGCATGGAAAAAAAAATCTGGGAAATGGTCATTTTAACGTTTTTGAGGTTTTGGGAGGCTCTGAATTTTCCTAACGTCAGAGAACCCATTAGAGTCGAAAAATCCAAATTTTCACGATTTCGGAATTTGTTTATCTTTTTGAACAGCTCTGGTTGTTGTAAAAAAAAGCCACAAAGAAAACTCAACGTGAGACAAACGTCTACATCACGGAAACATTTCAATCAGTCTGTTAATTTTGTTTGTGCCTCAAAATGGATTCCAGATTCACCCAGCCTCCCGCTATGTAATTTGACGCGTCGATTTCGAAAAGCATGGCCGTCGATGCATTTTCGAAACGAGCGGAGGTGCATCGTACCTGAATTTCCCTAACATCAGAGAACCCATTAGAGTCGAAAAATCCAAATTTTCACTATTTCGGAATTTGTTTATCTTTTTGAATAGCTCTGGTTGTTGTAAAAAAAAGGCCACTGAGAAAACTCAACGTGACACAAACGTCTACATCACGGAAACGTTCCAATAAGTCTGTTAATTTTGTTTGTGCCTCAAACTTTCAGAATTTGTTTATCTTTTTGAACAGCTCTGATTGGTNGAGAGGTTATGATGGCGCAAAGGGTCAGGTACGCTCGTACCTTTAACGTAGTCGAATTGATTGGTTAACTCATCTAAATCTAATTATAAATGAACTGAATGTTGACATTCACCGGTGAAAGTCGACATTCTTCAGATTTCGGTGTGTCACTGTAACATATATACGCCCTGGAAGAATGACCATTCATGTACGAAGAGCGTATATATACGCTCTGGAAAAGTGGGCGCGCGGGTACGAAGAGCGTACATATACGTTCATACCATATATACTTTTATTTCATACTTTACATGAGATACTTTTATTAATCCAGTATCTGGCAACGCTGCATGCCTTAAACAATTGACTATCATGAAATAAAACATTATCGACAAGACGATATTGTGTTTTGGTTTAACGATACTCAGTTTCAGTCCTCTTCGGAACATTGCCAGCGACGGATATATACCAGCAATTTATAATAGTAGGGATTAAAAGGTTTACACGAATTTATTATTCTAAAATAATTTTGTCAGCTTAATTTTAATGATTCACAGTTAAATACTCAATTTCTGCCTTTGTGTTAATATGCTGAGTTTCAAACTATTTAATTTTTTAGACCCATAAAGATAATAAGTCCGGTTAAATATGCCAGATTACTTTAGTAAGCGTGATTTTCCACGATTTTTCCTGATCATCTAAGAATTGTCCTGACACATTCAAAATTTGGATTTTTAAGGTGAAGTGAAACATCCCTCCGATCAGTCGATTCGAATACAACACTTTTTTTAAGGGTATTAGACCAAACTGTCCGAAACTTTGACACATCACACCTGATCATCTAAGAATTGTCCTGACACATTGAAAATTTGGATTTTGTAAACAAGATAATAAGTCCGGTTAAATATGCCAGATTACTTTAGTAAGCGTGATTTTCCACGATTTTTGTTGTATTTCATCGAATGTTTAAAGACCCAATTAAGCACGGCCGTCGATGTATTTTCGAAACGAGTGGACGTGCATCGTACCTGAATTTCCCTAACGTCAGAGAACCCATTAGAGTCGAAAAAAATCCGTGTTTTCGTTTACCCGTCAATTTTACGGGTGCTCGTAGAAGCAGGTNAATGACGTTACTGAATATAATAAATATAACTGTAAAACTTGGAGAACAAAAAACGACATCTAATTACTTCGTGGTATTCCGTACTTCGGTGTCAACTACTCGGTAATGCGTTCCGTTCACAGCGATCACATTTTGACGCAAGCGCTCCGGAGCGAAAGGGTTAACAAACCTAGCAGTATATTTTCTTCCCGTTTTTATTTACCTGAAATCAATTTTCCTCTCCACGAGCAGGATTAAAAAAAGTAAGAAAAAAAAACATGGATACCTGAAGTTGGATGCATCGTACGCGTCGATACGACGTCTCGTCGTTCGATCGATAGTTAATATCATCAGGCAGCAACGAATGTTGCTACGTCGTGTCGCCTGACGTATCCCCGTTTGAATGAAGACCCGATAAACCGCGAACTGACGAACAATCGGCCATCGCGAAAACAATGACGGGCTAGTGTGCGCCATCGCGAGTAATTGACGACTCTCGAGGACGCGCCGGAAGTGCAATGAGGAACGAGCCCGCAAATCGCGAGCGACAAGAACGGAACGACGTCGCGAGTGCAAGACCCTTCCCAAGGTGTCGGAGAATTTTATCGATTTTTCGTACATTTCCACCGAGTTTGCCACGTGAAAAAGGAAACATCAGCACACCCAGTTACGCGCATTTCGTTGCCTTTATCTTGATTAATAGATATTTACGGTGTTCCGTGCCCCATAGTGCGACCGATCTCGCGCTAACTTTAACGAAAACTCCTGCGACTATTTTCGTGTAATAATGAATGTTTATTTGCGTATATGGAACAGGGAACTGTGCGACAATGTTTGTATATTACGACCCGAGCGAAAGAGTTCGCGTTGAAACTAATGGCTAGTCGCGTCGGCGCCGAGGAAAGTTCTTTTTTCGTAGGATGAACAAATTCTGCCTTGGCGATGAAAATCTCAGGATAAGGAGATCTCGGGGAAAGTTTTGAAAGGCGGGATTTTTTAAGGATCTCCGAGGATAGGTTGAGAGCAAAAACGGGCTGCATTTTGCAATGCAGCCGATTGGGAGCAAAGGAACGTGGAAAGGGAAATCAATGCAGTCAAGGAGGTGTAGATGGGGACTGCAAAATAGACTCCTGGAGAAGTACTTCTGAGAAGGAACTCGGAAAAGGACCAAAGGAATATGGGGACAAATTGCCTCTTATCGAGTACGTGCCGAAATTAAGAAAGCAAGGCTTAAGAGCTAAAGAAATAAATCGTCCTCGGAAGGTTGGAAAAGTCTGCGACTTGATGGTTTCCATGAGAGTCGAGAATGACGGAAGGGCGCCCTTAAAGAAGAGACCTCTAAAACATCGAAAAAGGGAGACGAGCGCCTTGACCACGAGGGTTCTATGGCAGTCCTCTACCCTTAGCGGAGAGGTTATGATGGCGCAAAGGGTCAGGTACGCTCGTACCTTTAACGTAGTCGAATTGATTTGTTAACTCATCTAAATCTAATTATAAAATAACATTATGGTATTGGATCGATCGAGGACGATTCTTACGGTACTTCGGGGGTAAATACGGCAGAGGGGATTTATTCGGGCGAGACAAATTCTCGAGCGTTTGTAATATTAATGCTGGCATTTATCTCCTCTTTGGTACGGGCACGGAGGGGGGGAAGCAAAAACGGTGAAACTTTCAGTTTCTCTCCTAAAAGCCCGCCGAACGAGACCCGGGGCCGGCAAGGCAGATTTACGGCATTTGCTCAGCCGGTACCCAGGTGCAGCATCGCACCCGAGCGAGCCGTGTTCCTCCGGCTCGAAACTGCAGTTTGCAAGTGCATCCCACCCCCCGGGCCGCCCCCGTCCCATGGATACTTAAACAGAACCGCTTAAAAGTTTGCGCACGATCGTATCGGTAATTCCCAAAAGCGGTAAAACGGACAAAAGGAGGATCGCTTAATCGCTACTTTTAAGGGAGTTCCGTCTGGTCCGAGCTAAGACCGCCATTTGGATTTGGTCTGGTTGCTCTCCTTTCCTCCCTTTTCATTTCCCCGGAAGACCAGTGATCAACGTCGTAGATCAAATCTAGGGGCGCGATACCGAGAGCACGTTCCGCTGGGACAAATTTTCGCTTCCTTTTTCGCGGCGTACTCATTGAGTGGATTTTTTGTTGCACCTTTTTAGGGGATTTCCACCCCAGCGACGCGGATGCCCAGCAGGCTCGACTTTGGCGGATTCCTCTTCGAGGGCTCTTCTCCTCCCGAGTCTCGCCTTCCGCTTGCTCGGCTTTAATCTTACGCCCGATTTGCTTCGTCGGTTCCCGATGAGAAGAAAAAAAGAAAAGAAACCGATTCTCCGTAGCATCGGCGGGGTCTTGATTCGCTTATAGGGTACTCCTTCGACCGTAAGACCATCCCACGACCTACCGCGGCCTCCCCCGCGTTGACCCAGGTCGCGGACACACGCGAGCCCTCGGACGACCACGCGACAAACTTCATTTTCCTCGTCTTTACCGACGAACGAGCTGGTGCACGCACGCCCCCAGGCCACGTCACTAACGCCCTTTATCGATTTCACACCCACCACGAACCACCGCTTTTAACCGTACACCTAGAATCGTCAAACGAGCGATCGAAGCTCGTGTATAAAAAAGCGACGGACCTAGGCTCACGCTTTTTTCCAATTTATTTCGAGGAACTTCAACCGAGTAGATTATCTCCCCGCCCCCTCTCCACGATTTCTACAAACGATACAAAATAACGCGAGGTCAGGTTTTGACGTTAACGAACGATACTCTAATTGCAAAAGTCGGAGGAGAGCTTCCGCGGGGATCTCATGCCACGGGAAATTATGAATAAATGATCCATGCCTCGGTGTTATTATGTTCAGGGGGATGTGTTTAATTTTCAGAGCAGCCCGGGATTTAGCGGAAAATCCAAGTGGAGAGGAAAGGTACGCAATTCGCGTTTAAAATCGGCCGCGATCGATGCGCGTTTCGATGTAGGAGGGTGCGCGAGGCCGCATCGAAACACGAGCATCGCGAGGGTCGGCCAATTAAAATCTCGTGTCGCGGGTATAAATTTCCCCGCTGTAGCGGTGGGAAATAAAACTGGAAAAACCGCTCGCTTTCAGCCGGCAGTGAGATAAAGATCCTGCGAGAGTCATTCCATGCAGAGCCGATGACAGTGATCCGCCTGCCCGTGCGCCGACGTGCACTACTGGCCGTCCGCGGCTGACAAAAAGTGCAGCATCGCCCCTGAAATAGGCTGACCAGAACAGGGCCATAACTACTCGGAACGAGAAACCCGGCAAGAAGTATCCGCTTAAAACTTCGCCGGAGGTTTTAGCCTTTGAATATTCAAAATCACTAAGAGAATGCTTCCCGAGCCCTGACCGCTCTCATTATTCCCCCTCAATTACGCGTCGCCTTGTACTAGCCCGCGGGGCTCAAAAAGCTCCTAAAAGCTTCCCGCAAACCGCTGCGCAGTCGCGTGCCGATAAACCCGGCCCGATTTCGCTAACAATTCTCGGGTAATTAAGGTGAAGTGAAACACCCTTCAAATCAGTCGATTCGAATACAACACTTTTTTTTAAGGGTATTGAACCAAACTGTCCGAAACTTTGACACATCACTCCTGATCATCTAACAAGGAAGGTACCTGAGGTGTCCCCCTTCGATTTTGTTCATTTTTAAACATGTTATAGAGGACTAAAATCTAAGGGACCCGTGTTTTTTTTTATCGGCGGATAAACACATTTAGGGGGTGAAATCAGGGTTCAAAGTTGGCCGTGCAAGGGGGTGAGTTAACTGTTTCATATAGAAGCACTCGACTTGCGAGGACAGCTAACTCCACTGTCTTATATTCTACGAATCACATTCCTTTGAATCCAAGAGGTAATTTACCCTTCGAATGTATCGGATGGTACCTGATCGTATTCTTTTATTCATTTTAATCATTAAAGTCCTTTAAGTCCAAGAAAGTCGTACAAAGCTGGTATTAAAACGAGATTAGACATCATTTTATTAAAGGGTTGTTACAACCCTTAGAATTCGTTTTTCGAAAAAAACCAAAATATGCTTTTTTTGTATTGTTCTGGTCTATGAATTAACCAAGTTTCATTTAGATAGAGCAATTACTGCTCGCGTAAGGGGCAAAAGAAGTATTCAAAGGGGTGGCTCACCCCTTAAAAATGAATTTTTTCGAAAAATTCTGAATGCATGTTTCATAATTTTTCATTCCTTACATTTTGGCGGTTGTTTCATGAAAATCGGTCGAGTGCTTCTATATGAAACAGTCAACTCACCCCCTTGCACGGCCAACTTTGAAGCCTGATTTCACCCCCTAAAAGCTCTCATATTTCGATCGATATACAATTATCGAAGGTTCTGATATGAGAATCGAAAGGGTCAGGACAATTTAACGACAATTTAGAACACTCTGGTAATCAATAAACTCGCATTTGAACGGGATAAAGGCAAAAAAAGTGTTGTATGCGCTTCTTTGCTAAAACGATGGGAATACGAGGTCTCGGAGTGAAAATTTAATTGACCTGGAAATCACAGAAGGCGCAGGGGGTCCCTCCGCAGTCAATTAGGGCCCCAGAAGGCATGAATCCAGAGGATTTCTGGAGTTTTACTTCGATTTCTTTATAATTGTTGTACGAAAACGACAGGTGGAATATGCCATTTGGTACAATACCCGATATAATTCGACCCAGCTGTCAATATAAAAACGAACATCGGCAACGTAGGCATTTAGAAAAATCTTCTTTATCGACGTTGATCAAGTTCCTCGACGTGTTTCACTTCACCTTAACTCCGTATCTCGAGTATCGGCTTTTTACCCGCGTGTAAAAATTCCGGCGAGAAAAGTGGAGGGCAAGGAGAAATTCAAAAATCTAAGGGAAACGTCGACGTCAGAACACCGAGTGTAAGGAAAATCAGGGCGTCGAAGAAATTCGTTACTCGGTATTATTTAATTTTTCCTTTTTTCTTTTTTTTCTTAATTCCAGGGATAGCTGAGGAAGTTATGACGGTTGAATTATTAAATCCCAAGGAACCGAGCATTTTGGTCGTAAGACCTTCTGGCCGGTGCAGCAATTCGGGATAAATTGATGCACTTACGTTATACGACGTGCACCGTCGTTGAGGGGCAGTCTAATGGAATTCTTCCGTAAATCCAGACGCAGGGACGAAAATCTTTTCCCTTACTGCGCCGGTATATTTTTTTCGAGCGGACATTAATCGTCGCGACGGTGATCTTATAGACTCATTCGAGGACAACTCCATTACTTTTAAGCGCTCTTACCTTCCCGCGAGAGCTCGCATGGCGAGTCGTAAAAAGTTTCGCGAGCTTCCGTACCGATCGCGGAGTAGCCGCGCTTTACGAGGAGTAATCCTCGAAGTTTGCCGGAAGATATAATCTCGCGCCGGCCGACATAAAGCTGCAGACGAGATAAATTCCGCCATTCCACATTAAAGCTTCTTCCGATTTTCCGGCCAGACCGCAAAGTCCCCCGACGAGTGCTTCGGGGCGATTGGATCGACTCTTACCGGGCGACTCATTTTATATTCCCGCAAATGAAGGAATATTTCTCATCTCGTTCTAAGTGGAATCAGATATCACTCCTCTTAGCCATTTAGGGAATATTATATTTCACTTAATTCAACAAGATTATCAAGCTTTCCATGAAAGCCAAAATGGCCATAAAAATTACAATACCGAGGAATAAAACGTGAACAAATTAGATATCAATACGCAAAGTGGACGATGCTCTTATCGGGACGGAATAATTTATGGATTTTCCGTTCTTCTCCCCCCCTTTTTTTTTGGCATCCCAGGCAGAAGGCCAGAGATATGGGGAGGAGGCACTTGTCACGTTGTTAAATTGATGGGCCCATGCTTTAATTATCTTATTAATTCCCAGTCGGGGGAGCAATTTATAACCCGGGTGTTTTGCAGTCGCGTGAATGGAGGGCGTCTGCAGTTTCCAATAGGAAGGAGGTCGAGCGGAAAGAAAAATAGACGGAAAATTCAGGGGGAGAAATGAAAGGATTGGACGTCGCAGAACACAAAGGGGAACCGACGGTAGTACCGTGGCGAACAGGAAGCGAAGTGGAAACGGAAACGGCGAAATAGTTCGTCGACGGGTACCAGGATCCCGTTACCGTTGCACACGAACCTGAAAACGTGGAAAAGCGCTGGGCTGGCTCTCCATTTTTATATAACACTAATTCCCCATAAATTTCGCCATTTCAACCCCACTTACAAGGAAGGTACCTGAGGTATCCCCCTCCGATTTTGTTCATTTTTAAATATGTTATAGAGGACTAAAATCTAAGGGACTCGTGTTTTTTTTATCAGCGGATAAACACTTTTAGAGGCTGAAATCAGGCTTCAAAGTTGGCCGTGCAAGGGGGTGAGTTGGCTGTTTCATATAGAAGCACTCGACCGAGTTTCATGAAACAACCGTCAAAATGTAGGGAATGAAGAATTATGAATCATGCATTTGGAATGTTTCGAAAAAATTCATTTTTAAGGGGTGAGCCACCCCTTTGAATATTTCTTTCACCCCTTACGCGAGCAGTAATTGCTCTATCGATATGAAACTTGGTTAATTTATAGACCAGGACAATACAAAAAAAGTTTCATTTGGATGGAACAATTACTGCTCGCGTAAGGGATAATAGAAGTATTCAAAGGGGTGGCTTACCCCTTAAAAATGAATTTTTTCGAAAAATTACAAATGCATGTTTCATAATTCTTAATTCCCTACATTTTAACGGTTGTTTTATGAAAATCGGACGAGTGCTTCTATATGAAACAGCCAACTCACCCCCTTGCACGGCCAACCTTGAAGCCTGATTTTACCTCCTAAAAGTGTTTATCCGCCGATAAAAAAAAACACGAGTCCCTTAGATTTTAGTCCTCTATAACATATTTAAAAATGAACAAAATTGGAGGGGGACACCTCAGATACCTTCCTTGTTAGTACATAAAAATTATCTCTTAGAATTTCCTCAAGTTTTATCCCTAAATAAATGTACATTAAATCCCAGTGGCTGGAGATGGTGAAACTCGATAACAGATAGCCAAGTAACTAACCGCTCAAATTGATATCTATATTAGCACTTAGCGCAATATGGTCTAACCGAGGCGACTGGTATAACGAGTAAGTGATATCTCCCCATAGGATCTATTGCGGTTTGATAAACCCTCATCCGAGAATGTACTGCTAATTGGCAAACGCGCGAGATTAAATTTCCAAGAATTTTGCGATTAATCCAGAAAAGAATCTACAAGAACAACGGCAGACCTTTCGCGTTATTCATCCGCAAAGGATTAATTACATCGATTCTACTTCTTCGCAATACGCGTCCGAACCAGTAAATCGGGTTTGCATAATTTCCCCGGCCACAAATGCATTTGCCTCCGTTGCACCTGCCCGGGTCTACCCGCCCTGATCTCCGGATAAAGTTAATTAATTAGTTCTGAGATTGTAACGCGATACAATGTCGCAAAAGCCAGTATACATTATCCGAAGTCTACGTCGCTCGAGTTTCGCGCTCTGTACTCAGAGTACGTTACAACCGCGAGCCAAGTGCAGCGGTGCAACAATGAGGCATTCAACGCGTCAAACATTTATTCAAACCGGTGGCATTAATTAACTAAAGCATGTCCGTCCTCCCGATTACCGCATTCTACCCATAAGCCAGGATTAATTAAAATTAAATCCCATTCTTTTTAAATAAAATGCATGCCAGATCTCTCCTCGGCAGGAGACCAACGACGCGCAGTTTTTCATTTGGCCAAATTAAGCGGGATCTTCAATCGGCATTTTCCTTTCGTTTTTCTGCGCCGTGGTCGTGGGTCGTCGTCGAAATTCCTAGGGTGTCCACGTATCGCCAGTAAATTCCACATCGCGGCAAAAATTGAGGTCGGTCGAGCGTTTGACGCCGGGCAATCCGGGTTACAAGAGTTCCTGGAGGCCCGATCAGGAATGGCCGTCACGTAGCTTCGGAGAACCCGACGCGATCCGCCGTTTTGACGCCAAGACGCCTTTTTTACCCTTTTTTTTATTCCTACATGGCTAAAAGCCTCCCAAAAAGGACGCGAAAGACGCCCGGGGGCTGCGAAGCAGCTCCTAGGACCTCTAAAATTCACAAAGTAAATAATAACACCCAGGAAAAATATCTCCAGAGCTAACCTCCGCGAGATTTCACTGAATACGTCTATTCACGCGAATTGCACTTTAACGCACCCAATGCACTCCCGTGTTCGTCTTGCGGTCGACGATTAAGGTGAAGTGAAACACGTCGAGGAACTTGATCGATGTCGATAAAGAAGATTTTTCTAAATGCCTACGTTGCCGACGTTCGTTTTTATATTGACAGCGGTGTCGAATTACATTGAATATTGTACCAAATGGCATACTACACCTATCGTTTTTGTATAATAAATATCAAGAAATCGAAGTAAAACTCCAGAAATCCTCTGGATTCATGCTTTCCGGGGCCCTAATTGACTGCAGCGAGACCTCCTGCGCCATCTGTGATTTCCAGGTCAATTAAATTTTCACTCCGAGACCCCGTATTCCCATCGTTTTAGCATAGAAACGCATACAACACCTTTTTTGCCCTTATCCCGTTCAAATGCGAGTTTATCGATTACCAGAGTGTTCTAAATTGTCGTAAAATTGTCCTGACCCTTTCGATTCTCATATCAGAGCCTTCGATAATTGTATATTGATCGAAATATGAGAGCTCGACGCCATTTTGGTTCTGGTCTGGACCGAGTTAAAAAATGTTGTTAAAAAATCCAAATTTTGAATGTGTCAGGACAATACTTAGATGATCAGGAGTGATGTGTCAAAGTTTCGGACAGTTTGGTCTAATACCCTTAAAAAAAAGTGTTGTATTCGAATCGACTGATTTGAAGGGTGTTTCACTTCACCTTAATAACGCTTCGGTAGGGATTAGACGATCAGGAGGCAAACGGCGCGGAACAAACGGAGGTACAATAATAGTTAAGAGCTAACCAGTGGTAAACACCAAGATGGCGATAATGGTTGCAGTAAAGAGCGGTGCGAGATGGCGATAACATCGTTATCCGCATGAGCTAAACCAGTGTGCATCGCGTTGCAGTCCATGCAAGGACGTGCAAAAATGCGATAAATAATCGTTGGATACAATATTCAAGAACAAAACGGCTTCACCGAACACAAACTAACCGAGTTAAAGTATCGATCCTCCCTGTTTACCGCGCCATCGGTGATACGCAATTTTCACGAGAATGGATTTGATTAAAATTCTTTTATCGCCGTCCCAAAATCTGATAATCGCCAAACCGCGGCTTCTTCTCTTTCGCGACTCGTCCTGTTTTCTTGCAAATACTTTTTTTTTTCCAGACATATCTCTGCGCGAAGACAACTACCGCCATAAATACCCGCGGCATAAATCCTAATTGCGAGTGCGCTCGGGAAGCTTCGCCTGGTCGGATCAGCGCAGAAAAAGACCGGGGGTGCGAACGAAAGGGGAACTGGGGAAAAAAAAAAAATTGCACGGCATTACGCGAGTGCAACAATAAACGGGATCGTCGCCGTTGCCGGTCGGCGAGCCGAGTAACGAGGCAGGAAAAAGTGAATTACTTTCGACGAGCGGCCGCGGCGCTGCGAATTAATTGGTGGACGCGCGTCGGGAGAAAGGACGAAATAACCCCTCGAAATTTCCAGGACACTCGGTATTTCATGGCTCGTATCCGTTACCCTGTGTGGCCCCCCAAAGAAATAACGCCAACGTTATACGGGGACTCGGCCTAACATCCCTCGCCGATGTAATTGCAACGCTCGAAGCCGCGCCGTTGTTGCGGATTTCGCTGCGGATCCCGAAACCTCCCTCTTCGTCGTTGCACCCCGAAATGTTTATACTACCCTCGGATGCGGCATGGATTTTCGAGGACATTTTTGGGCACGTCCAAAAAATTTCAATGACCCGTTAAAAATGTACGAGTACCTCTAAAAAGTGGCAGGCGAAGACAACATCTCGATGTGGTTTCAATTTTTAGACATTTTTTACAAATTTTTTTCTACCCCAAGAATTAGGGTAAAGCACGGTTAGATGCCACGTTTCCCAGATCTTTGAGACAAAAGAACTTTCAGCAACTTGACGTCACTGGTCGCATAGCCCCTTCCCCCGGCACATCACTTACGACGCAACATCCCCGAAGTATGCACACGCGTAATGTTATGATCGCCTAAAAACATCAGTGCACCGGATTTGCCCGTAACGTTTTTCTCAACTCGAAGCAACTGTTGTAAAAATAGAAAACTGACCCGCAAGGTAACATATTTACCTCATTTGTACTTCATAAATATGACAAATAAAGACCTACGTTTTCGTAGCCCCTCTTTGTTACGTTTATTTTGATATGTATGAAGGCATCTATCCGCACCTGAAAGGATAGATGCCCTAGTTTAACCCTCTATGTGCCCGTGTAATTTTCAGGTCATATTTTAAATGAAAAAATTTTTTTTCATTTGTATATATAGGTTCCTAATTGCTGATTTTTCGTTCCCCCGATAGAGGGTTAAGGTTCGAATAGTCGCCTATGAAGGATACATGCCTAAACTATCGCATTTTTTGTTACGAATCCAAGGTATTTCTTGTAGAAAGGGGTCCTACGAAGATTGCACAGATTACGGGGATTATTTCATTACACGTTACATACATGTCGAATATTAAACTAAAGTCTTATCGGCTTCAAGGTGATGTTTTTCAAAATTGTTAATGTTGTCTTAGAATTATTTCTTGTTATCCAAATTAGGAAGTAAATGTTTGTTTTAACGTAAATACCCCTCCCTCAATTTACGTCATTATTTTTTGTTATGTATGTATATAAATAAATATTTATTTCTCAAACTTACATGTACCAGCTTTTATTTCTAATATTTTTTTCTTTTGTCCAGACAGACTTTATTTACGCGATTTTTATTCGCGTACTACGAATCTACGTTAAACGGATACTCCGCGTAAATCGAGGGACGCTTGTACCTACGTTAACCATTAAAAACTATTTTTGTTAATTTTTATAAGTTTAAAGATAACTTGAAAACTGTTTTTCTTAACTTTGCTAAGATTAAAAATACGATTTTTCAGACAAATTGATTAGGATTTCATTTATTTTCCCTTAGGGGATTTATCCATTCACCCAAAGGCATCTAACCCTCCAAGGGGGATAGATGCCCAAATCGAGAGACTTTTCATATTTTTGTTCTATTATAACAACTATTGATCCTAGGCAAATAATTGAAGAATATAACGAAGATAAAATACTACGGTATGATATGAACGAGAAATAGTTTGGAAACGAAAGCAAATAACGACTTTGGAAGTATACGTTGAACACGTAGGCGTCTATCCGTACTTTACCCTATACATTAATTATTCGGAAATATTAAGGAACCGTAGAATGTAAAATATATCTCGAAATGGCGACCTTATAGAATTTCGATGCGATCATTTCTAGACGATTGCTTCGCGATTCTCGAGCGGTAGATGAAAAGGAGAAAGTAAAATGTTCTTCTTCTTTTTTTTTTCCTTGACAATATTTAAAATTTATAAGCCCCGTTATACGACAAAACCCGCCCGAAGCGTCGTGGAATATTCCCATTACGAGCGATCGCGCTTTCGCCACGAAAATCGAGCTTTTCGAAAACGTTTGCTCTCTTCTGGTTCGTTAGCCACCGGAAAGAGAGTACGATGAAACGAATCGACAGTGAATTACTATTTATATGAAGCGACGGGTTTAGTGCTTTGGAAAACTCAACTGAATATACGAGGGAGAAAGAGGGGAGGGGATAAATTGGAAAAGACACAAAAAAAATAAGGGAGGGATGTATTCATTATGGAAAAAGTAAAATTAATTGAGGGCGCTTCGAATGATTGAAATCGGTGACGCACGTGACGTGTAATATGAAATATGCATGCGTGATTAAAATTCTACCAAATCCGATTGCCCTCGTTCGGGGTTTAAAATATAATTTCAATGGATAAGGGAAAGCTGAACATAATCCATGCACGGCTGAGGTAACGCGAGGTAATAAGGCCTATTTGAAATAACCCATTTAAGGAATGCACAATTCGAGGTGCGTCAAGATAGCACGGCAATATCCCAATTCACGATTTCTGAATACAGAGGAATTATGTGCTAATTATGTGCTAATTTTGTGCTGAATTAATTAATTTTGTACCCCCAGCCATTTTTCCGAAATTTGAAATTTCAATGTTGCCGTGCTAGCCTGACGCACCTCACAATTCGCGCCATTCTAATGACAGTCGAAGGAGAAAAATCCAGAACAGGAAGATACTCTTGGACATCTCAGCCCCGTACACAATCTTCCTTTCTAATCCTTTGTTTTAGATAGCAATAGTTGGCTCGCGTCACAAGCCTTAAAAGAGCCCCTTTATGAGACCGCCTACGTGCAGGGAGGAATTACACCCGCCCCCGACACACCTTTCAGGAAGTACAAGAGCGAGGCAGGAAATCCCTTTGCATCGGCTGTGCGCCGCAGTAAAACCTGGCCCTTCGCCAAAATGCGTTTCCACCCCTTCCCCTGTTCCGACCACCCCTTGTGCACCGCAATTCAGAGATGCAGAGGCACGCTGATTAATAAAATCGAAATGAAACCGAGCCGGAGCGCCGATAAGGCGGCGCGGGTGTACCGAGGAAAATAACTTCCCGGTGGCACTTAATTGCGTTTCCAAGGAAAAGGGAACTTGCCAATGGCGTCAAAATCCACGCTGGTGGAGGGAAAATTCCCGGAATGGAATTACCGCCGGTGAATTCCAGCGAGGGTGATAAAGGGGTTGGTGGTGCGAGGCCAGGAGGAACGGTCGTCGCTCGGCCGGCCGGAATTATTGGACTGCCTAGAACAACGAAGGCACTGTGCTATTCCATTTTACAGAATCTACGAAATCGTTTATCACTAGAGTGGGACATTCCTGGAAACTAATTACAAGTAGGGGGAATAATTTCTGAGGAAAAGACTCCACCTTAACCCACACTTTGGTGGGACTTTACTTTTCAGGGGGTGAAAACGGGCGAGGATAAAACCGAAATATGTATTTATATGCGAAGGGAACTTCATGAAATTCCGGAAATAGATGCGGAAAGGTAATGCACCTTGCATGGGGTGGATTTTACACGAGCTCCGGTCAGTGATGCAGGTCTTCGTTCGGTCCGACGAAATTAGAGCACCGACGTAA
Source organism: Orussus abietinus (assembly GCF_000612105.2). Taxonomy (NCBI): domain Eukaryota; kingdom Metazoa; phylum Arthropoda; class Insecta; order Hymenoptera; family Orussidae; genus Orussus; species Orussus abietinus. The sequence goes on from NW_019394448.1 coordinate 101,144, forward strand.
CGCCGAGGGGGCTGCACCACTCCGGGATTTCGGTTAACAATGATCGAACAATGGAGCCTGCCAGGACAATAGCAATAATGTTGCTCCGCGCGAAGTCGGCCACTCTGGAAAGCGAATAAATGAATGCACCCCGGGAAGCGAAGAGGGTTGTCGACCCCCGCGAGGGTAATTTCACAAGTGAAGCTTGAAATTCTGCGAGCGTTTCCCTGCCTTCGACGAGCCCCCGAGCGACGAGGAGCATCCCCTGATTATGGCAAAAGCAAATTTAACGTCGATTTTTTCATCAGCTCGGCTTTCATAAATGCAGACGTAGAATAAATCAACCAATAAACGCGATTCACGACGAAGCTCGGAGTCCCAGTTTTAGCAATTCTCTCTTTTTTTTTCCCCGTTTAGGTGCACACATTCCCATCGTACCTTGCACGCGGTGCAACTTGACCCCAATGGCGAAGTAATCCACCCTCTCCCTCGCAACCACCACCGAGGTGGGTTACTGCACCTACTTTACTTTCCCTGCCCCTGCGCCCCTCTTTTCCGTTCCTTCCTACCTATTTCCACCCCCTCTGACGGCAAAAACTGGAACTTTAATTTCGGATACGCGTGAAATAAAATCCGACCCGTAAATTATTTTACAATCAACCGGATTATCATTTTGTTAGGATTATACGCGAAACTTTATTTTCAATCGCAGGTTCAGCAGGCCTAACTGCCGATCCTCACCCTGTTAGTTAACAGCCCCACTTTCATTCGTGCAAATACGGGGCTATTCGAACTAATCCATAATCTAACAATTATAACGCCAGATTTTAATTTGGAATGCTCTCTGCAACGATCTGGGTGTTCTATTTCTTCCGTATTTGCTCGCTCGCGCGGCGTTACCACTCGGCTACGCACAGGTTGCGAGGACAGCTAACTCCACTGTCTTATATTCTACGAATCACATTCCTTTGAATCCAAGGGGTAATTTACACTTCGAATGTATCGGATGTATTCTTTTATTAATGGATCGGATCGGATGGAATGGAATGGATCGGATTGTATTCTTTTATTAATTTTAATCATTAAAGTCCTTTAAGTCCAAGAAAGTCGTACAAAGCTGGTTTTAAAACGAGATTATACATCATTTTATTAAAGGGTTGGTTACAACCCTTAAAATTCGTTCTTCGAAAAAAAAACAAAATATGCTTTTTTTGTATTGTTCTGGTCTATAAATTAACCAAGTTTCATTTGGATAGAGCCATTACTGCTCGCGTAAGGGGTAAAAGAAGTATTCAATGGGGTGGCTCACCCCTTAAAAATGGATTTTTTCGAAAAATACCAAATGCATGTTTCAGAATTCTTCATTCCCTACATTTTGACGGTTGTTTCATGAAAATCGGTCGAGTGCTTCTATATGAAACAGCAAACTCACCCCCTTGCACGGCCAACTTTGAAGCCTGATTTCACCCCCTAAAAGTGTTTATCCGCCGATAAAAAAACACGGGTCCCTTAGATTTTAGTCCTCTATAACATATTTAAAAATGAACAAAATCGGAGGGGAACACCTCAGGTACCTTCCTTGTTAGAAGCACGTATCCGCCTCTCACTTAACCGTCACTATTAATTGTTTGTTAAAGTTTGTAAAATCTTTAAAAGTGTTCGAAATAAATTCTCGTAATTGTTCAAGTTTTGCACCCGGCACCGCTTCCATTGCTCTGAATCTTCGATTCCTCGAATATATATAACACATTTAAATAAAATCCCAGAGACTAGACACGTTACTTTCAGTGTATTACGAGAATCGTTGCGAGGGAAATATATTAGAAAAATTCCGAGATCAACCAAATGTGCAGCACTTGTATATTTGATTTAAATTGACTTAATATCACGTAGTACCGAAGAGAAGTATGGACTTTTTAATACTCATTTTAGACGGCGGAAGATTTATTATTCATACCTCCGTTTGCAGTAATCTGGAAAAATCTTGGTGGAGTTTCTTGCCAACGTCCATAAGGATTACCATAAGTCTGTATAGGGTGGGCGGGGGCACTTTGCTAGTCATTCCGCAGTATTCATAATAAAGCGCGACCCCGATTCCAGCTCATGTCTAGTATGTAGGTCAGATTCGCGGGTGTAACCATCAGCTTTAATAAATCCTGGTGTATGACCCGGCTCGGGGTATTTGCATAAACGATGCAGATGCATTAAAAGATTCTCGCAGCCTTGGCTTTATAAAGGTAACTCTCGGACGCTGCTAAATTAGTCGCCTAGATATTCTTGAACGACTCCTGGATGTCACGAAGAGAAATCTTAAAATCGCCTAAAGATGTATCAAAACGCTAACATAATCAACGTAGTACATACTAATTAATTCTTAAGGGCACACCCACACATTATCTCAATATCCTCGAAGAACACCCCTATGCGAATCTGCAGGAAAATCCTTAACGGCGTTCACCACCAAAGTGGGGACGATGACTTCCACCGCTAGATGGCATTAGCATCGAATTCGGTGGGAGGTAACCAAAACGTACTTTCTCGCTCGGATGAGGGAGACGCGACGCATAATGGGCAGTGTTTAGCAACGGGCGAAAAATGTGTGCGTATTTTGCACGTATACAACTCACACAACGGCTAGACGCCTCTGGACTAGGCGCCGAAACGTGTGTGACCCTCGGCCGCACGCACACGCAAGTTGGACGCTCCGCCTAGAGTCGGCAACGGTTGCTAAGGAATGCCCAAATTCCTCGCGAGAAACTTGAAAATCCTGAAAAAGGTGCTCCACGGGGACAACGATTTTGAGCGTATTTCTCAACCGATTGAGCTCAACGAGTGCTCGTTTTAAAGATAAAATGTTGACGTGTGTTTATATGGGAGCGATTTTCGATCGAGCACCTCCTTCCTAGGTAAAAGGGCATTGAAATTATGTCGTTGCACTTTTTTATATGAAAATGACCACTTATCGAAAATCGCTCCCATATAAACACAGGTCAACATTTCATCTTCGATATGAGCACTCGTTAAGCTCGATCGGTTTAGAAATACGTTCGGAATCGTTGTCCCCGTGAGGCCCTGCAAAATCGCTGGAGTGGTGAGCGCCCTTAACTTGTGAACCTCGCATACTCACTCCACGAAACATCCTGCAAAACTGAGAAATGAGCTTATTAGGCCATCTAAAGAAGGAAGCTCGTATCTTTTTTTCGATATGCCTGAAACCCTGAAGCGACCGATTCTGCAGACGCGTAAACAAAAAGAAACAAATGGGCGGGGCGAATTTCCAGAATGTCCTTTAAAAGATACGATAATAAAAATTCGGATAAGTCCACGGTCCGATCAACAGGCATTTAATTAGATCTCTACTAGTTTTTTCATCCTTTCGGACGTTCCTACAAAATAAAAGCCTAAAACGGAATTTTCAAAATCCCTCGGAATCCAACAAAATGCCTGATATTTACGGGAGAAGGGAAAAAAAATCATCCCTTATCGCCCGCGGGCTGCGGTAAATTTCGGGCCCGATACCCTAGCCCTCCGGGTGCACCTGCAACGGGGATGCATCGCGGTTGCAACTGGTCCCCGGAAGAGATTACGAGAGACCCGTAAACGGGATTTTCGGGATCCGGCAGAAAACTAGTAAAATAGGGGGTGGATCGAGTAACGATTGGGGCGTGGCGAATAGTTTACGATAGGGCTGCACTCGCCGTAATTTTTGCGCCAAGGTTCGCCCGGTAATTTATTCGCATGAGTACGCGAGATTAACGAGAGGGAAAGAGAAGCCGATGAAAGGAGGGAGGGTGGCTCGAAGGGGAGAAGAAAAGATCTCGGGAGAGAGAGCCTCGTAAATATCGTCGGGCCGGTGAACTGACGTGTGTCATGGCTGGCCCAGTTACCGAGAAACTCTCCCCGAGCTGGTGAAAGAAGGCGCCTTTTCAGAACCAGCCAAACTCCCCGGACTTCCAGGACTTCCTTTATGTCCCGACTTCCTTTCTTTCATTGCCTCTATCGACGAACCACCCTCCCGCCTCGAAAGCCGAGGAACTTCGGGCCACGGCGAGCTCCCCCTTTAAAGGGGCTCCAAAGTTTCCCCTTCGACGTGTTACACGTAATTATTAATCTCCCGCTAAAACAGCCCCCGCCACATTTCCCTCGGATCGATTTTTTTCTTAATTTACGTCGCTGGGATTTTTCACGATTTTCTTTTTCAACCCGGGAATCAATATACGTGAACCTAGTCGAAGAGCGCAGTCGCTAACGCGTCGATGGTAACGATCAAATAATGAGATTGGAAAGCCCGTCCGGGGTCCCAGAGGGGGGTTAATTCCAAAAATGAATATCATTTCCGAAATCTACGACTCCGAATTAGAGGAAACGTCCTTTACCGTTTTCCGATATCCCTTCTTTAAGTGCTTCAAGTCTCGTAACGAACATTTCGTTACGTGCACACGAAAGAAGCGAAAAAAGGGGCAACAGCGATACAATAAAGAGTGATGATGATGATAATATCAGAGGTTGAGGAAGATGCGGACATTAATTGATGAAAAGTCGTAAGACACTAATTGAGTCGGCGAATTTGTTAGGGAAAAATTTCTGGAATCCTGCGTTTGTCCCCAAAGCTCGACTGACGCTCCGCTTTTAAATGTAATTAATTATTACGTGCTCGTTAAATGACAAAACCCTTCCTTCTGAGGCCCGGGGAAATAAGTCGCCCTCTTTAGTCGCGTCTAACGAGCGGAATGAATTTCGTCGAGAGGGAGAGAGAAAAAAAAAGAGCCGAAGCTCTTTTTAACCCTTGCCGCCGTGGCCTCATATTTCACGGCAACAATATAATAACGTCAAACTTGTTTTTCTCCGCGTCCTCCTTCCGAGCTCATCACTTTGGACGCGAGGCTTTGTACGAATTTATTCCCTCGTCAGGGCGGACGAGAGGACGAGGCAACTTCGTTAATGAGCAAGGAGGAGGCTGCCAGGAGAAGCGCGAGATTGAAGAGGGCTCGGCGTCATGCTGATTTACTTATCCACTTGGTTATCCTCCTTATTCCGTTTAAGTGTTAACCGGGCATCGCGAAATCGGGGGACTTCGCTTTAAGGAAGAAACCGCCATCAAGACCGGACAGGGTCCTGCTGGGATAATGCGAGCTCTCGCCTCGATCGGCTGTAATAAATTATCCTCGATTATTTCTTGCGCACGAGAGGTGTTATTAACCCTCCGCGAGGGTCCTGAAAAACAGCCTCGAGAATTACGAGTGCCTCCACGTTGTTCCGAAATATTTTAAAAATTAAATCACCCAGAATAGTGCCCCGAATCCATGGCTTTCGTTCCAGCTGCACCCTGAGAACAAAAGTCCCACCGAACCAACGAAATATTTTGCTAATTCAAATAATAATTATTAGACCCAAGTGCAAACTGGAATAAATTGAATGCAACATTTCCTCGCAATTGCTGATATTTATTCGAGCTCATTTAGGCCACGGTGTTGATTCCTTGAATTAACAAAATATTTCTTCGGTACTATTCAAAGAAATAGTTCTTTCTCTCGGTGCACATATCGAGAAACGCGAAAAATTAAATCACCCAGAATAGTGCCCCGAATCCATGGCTTTCGTTCCAGCTACACCCTGAGAACAAAAATTCCACCAAACCAACGAAATATTTTACTAATTCAAATAATAATTATTAGACCCAAGCGCAAACTGGAATAAATTGAATGCAACATTTCCTCGCAATTGCGGACATTTATTCGAGCTCATTTAGGCCACGGTATTGATTCCTTGAAATAACAAAATATTTCTTCGGTACTATTAAAAGAAATAGTTCTTTCTCTCGGTGCACATATCGAGAAACGCGATTTCGCGTAAACGTAGACCTGGAAATTAAATAACTTCCTAGTGGAGTCAAGGCCGATTGCCGGCGTCCTGATATCGGATCGAATTGACAAGCCAACTTTCGGGGGATAAATGAAATTTAAAAACAGGGTCAACCAGGAAAGCTAGAAGTCCGGGACCCCGGATTTCCCTGACACTCCCCTGAGCACCTCCTCTAAAGGCCGGCATCCATTTTCGCGAGTGCATCCCGCGATACGCCGTGATATCCGGAACAGCCGGAGGGGGGCAGGGAAAGAGAAGAAGCGCCGAGGAAGGCCAGGAGGTCGGGAGAGTTCATGCTCCGGGGAGCTTCGCGAAAACAAGGGGCATTACGCAAATGAGAGAAGTCCGAGAGGGGATCGAGGAGGGTCGGAGAAGAGGATAGCCGTGGTTAAAGTATCGCAAGCGCGGCCGACGCGCGAACGGCGTCGCGACGCCCACGCGTAGCGCGTGGCTTTGCGGGGATCTTGGGCGTTGAATATTCAGGGCAAAACTAGGACTCGGAGGAATTTCCGCGTATGGAGATCAGGTTTACCGCTCGATACCCCCGGAAATTCCGCAAATGCCGTAAATGTGCCGTAGGCGGGCAAAAATCGAACGGAGCTGGAAACCGATAAAGGCAAAAATATAAAAAGAACTCATTCAATCGCGACTTAAAGTACATATACAGCTAAAACAAAAATAGTTAGGGTAAGTCCGGGATAGTTGGACCATGTTTCTTTAAAGTCATTTTTTCTGAAACTTCGCAATGTCTAGGATTTGGTATATTTTTTTATAATATGTATATATGATCTTGAACAATTGTAAGCACTTCTCCAGCTATTACACTAATCACATTTGAAGTTATGATTTTTTCTTTTTTTTACTCGGTAGTCCATCTATCCCGGGGGTACTCGGGTTAGATGGACCACCTCCTAGGGATTGATGGACCTCTGGTATACGTTACTAAATCAGGGTGTATAGAGTTATAAACTATTTGAAAAAGGATAAGTAAATTTGATAGTCAATATACTTAGAATATATAGGTAGTCTGATTTATATGCACATGGTTCAGAACATTTAATCATTCTGCAGTCATCTTCTTTACATTTCCATTTATCTATCCATCCATCCATCCATACATCCATTTATACAGAAAGTAAAGCCCTAATAGGAGATATGGTCCGCCTATCCCAGGTTTTTTCAAGTAGTCCATCTATCCCAATTGTCAGGGATAGATGGACCAGTTTCCCGTCCAGACAAAAAACGCTACCGGCATGCCATTTTAGGTCAAGATTGTACTCAAGTATACACTTGAGTTATAGGATTGATCTTACGTCGAAATCATTTAAACTAACTTAACCACATATCAAATAAATCCAGTATAAAATATTTTTCAACTCACCAAAAGAAATAAACAAAGTTTCCTTCTAAAATACGCATGAAACTCATGAGCAAAACTAAGCGTGGTTCCGTCTACTCAAGAAGAACAACTTCTGACAACGACTGCAGCGCTGCTGTGACGCACCAGCCAAATATTCGACTAGTCCGTCTATACCGGTGGTCCATATATCCCGGACTCACCCTACATGCTTCAGGCAGGTAACAATCAAAAGGGAATCAACGCCGATAAAGGCAAGGATTTGAAAACCAGCATTACAGCGACACAAATGATTAACGAGTGAAATAAACATCGTTACGTGCCTTTGACGGCAAAACTCGAATGTAAGTCGAGACCGACGAAGAGGAACATTAAAAGAACGCGCCGTATCGTGATTTAAATTAATAACAACCGAGATAAGGATTATTACTTTATGTATCTGAGGGTAAAAAGAAATGGCGAACGTTTTATAGCACCGGCGGGCCGGCAGAGCGAGTGCACCGACTCGCCAGCTGGACGTTGCACAAAAGTGCAACGGGATACGGTTGCACCGGCGTGCACGCACTACTTTGCAGTCGCGGTACGGCAGTTCCCTTTGAAGCACCCAGGCGCACGCATGTGCGTCACGTCTTTGCGACCTGATCGGTGTGTCGAAAGCACCCGCCAGGGACACCAGGAACGAGGCGGACTTAAAATAATTTAACGACACGGCCGTAAGTTGAAAGTGTCGCCGGCGGGAAATAGAACGGGTGTCGAATGTCCAAATAAAAAAGAAAATACATATATAAAACGTTCGGCAGCAGCTGACGCACCCAGCCGTTAAAAATTGACGGATCAATTAGAATCGCCTAATTTTCCGGATTTTACTTCGGATATCGCACTTTTTTTTTCAGATTTCCGGGTAAATCCTCAGGAGTATACTTTTTGCTTTAACTTCCTCCTCTCGATTTTCCGCGTTTCTCTCCTCCCCCTCACCCGTGTCCCGGAAAATAAAATCCTCTTAGTTTCTCCAGGGCTTCCGGAAACCAAGCGGTGGAGGTGCCACCATTGTGAACGTCCGGAAATGTGCGCCTCGTGAATAAACCGCGATAAGTATGCCAACATTTGTTTAAACAAAGTATTTAACGTAGCAAAATTGTGGATCGAAGGGAGATACATCGTTGACCATAAAAATGAAACAACAAGTTAAGAAACGAAAGTATAAACACGATATAGTACATAGTGACACGCTGCAAAACTCAGGCTTGAAGGGGAACGAAGGGGAGGGAAATCAAGGCCGGAAAACGAAAGAAGAAGAAGAAGAAACCAAGCGATCCGGTCCTCTCCTTTCGATTAAAAAACTCTACTCTCCCAACTGTGCTCCGTGGAAACCGAAACAACGGAAAATAGAAGGTCGGCTTCATTTGCTGGCAGAATCCTCCAATTGGGAGTGCCGGGCTTCGATTGATTGCCCGAGTCCGTGCAAAAACAAAAAAAGACGGACGCAAGGGGATGCTCCGAAAATTCCTCGGACAGTGCAGAAGCTAAAATGAAAAGCGGAAATCGACGCAAAAGAGCCAACACTCGCAGGGCCTGAATTCGGCTCGAAGCCCCGTCGAAATCAATGCACCGTTCTGAATATTCAAAAGAAAAACGTGGGGAAAAAGAAAGGATAAAAACATGCCGAAGTATTCATTGATTTGGTTATCGTAACTTCTACGTTTGCGAGGAGATTTGTTCGTATCTCTTTTTAGGCGAATTTTCTACGTATACGTTTTACGAGAGGAGGTATTCCCTCGGCGGTTCAAAGACACTTTGTCCTCCACCGATTTGCAGTACTTCCTATCGGGAACCGCGGCAACGCTTCGATAGATTTAATTAATCGCCCCGGATAGGGAACGACGGTGGAGGTAAAACAAATACGCGAAAATCCCCCGTAGGAAATGAAATTAAACCGAAAAACAGCGGATGAAAGAGGAAAATAAACCGGGGACCCATTAGCTCGCGGATCGGCGAATCCGGCCGAAACTAATGCCCCGATTGATTAAACGAATCGATAGACAAGATGGGGGTAAAGGAGTATGCGCGAGAAATGCCCCGGATTCGCGTAAAAAGCGAAAATCAACGGGCTCGGTGTTTCGCGTAGAGCCAGCGAGGCGCAAACTATCGATCCCGTTCGGAGGAAAGAGGAGACAGGGACTCGATGGCTCGAGGTGCTTTTCAGAAAATATCCTTTGTCCTTTATCGCGGAATCTCTCCGCGGAAAATCTCTCCCAGGGTTGAGGATTTTTCTTCCGAAAGGAGGGAAGTATTTTCCCGCTCCCTGCCCTCGGCCTCGCCCTCCTGATTTTCCGTATCTCCATGAAAATTTTCCGGCTCCTGGAAAGGCCACCTATGAGGCACGTCGGCCATAAACGCGTCCCAGGGTCGGATTTAATGCGATTATAGGAAAGATGGATTAGCGAAAAAGAATTCCAGAGGCGTAAAATTAATTTTCCTACGACGCGTTTACGTCGCGTACATTAAATTATGGTAAATTACGGTAAATTACGGTGAATTACGGAAAACTGCGAATCAGGTAGTGCAACGCGAACGATCGTAATTCCCTTCGATGGTGACGTTATCGCCGGATCGGTAAATAGAAAGCATAAAATAATTCGATGTTAACACGGGCGTAATTATCATTACGCAGGTTGCGCGTGTATTACGACCGATAAATTAAATGCCAAGTACAGCGTTCGGATTTAGCGGAATTGCAGCGTCATTAATTGCGCGCCCATTGCCTCCTGCAATTACGGGAATTTAAGGACTTGCCTCGTCGAACGTGGCGAAATGGCTCGCGCGTCGATTGCGCGACTTCGACACCTCGCGACAATTTTCATCGAGTACGAGCAGTACGCTCCATTTCCTGCCGGCAGAAAAGGTAACTCGATCGGCGTATTTCCGGAACGGAAGTGGTCCTCTTTTGACCCGGTCCATTTCCGTCCCCCTCGGCCCCTCTTTGTCTTCACAACGGAACCCAACACGCCGATCATTGCTCCGTCCTTCTTGATCGCTTCGAGGAGTCCGAACAAGATACAACGGTCCATATTAAATCCTTGCCACGAGAAACTGATGCTGTATGTGTTCGAGCAATCGAAGGTTCGGAGCAATGAAAGCGGTGCCGGGTGCGAAGAGTGAACAATAACAAGAATTTATTAAGAACAGTTTTTGAGTCTTTCACAAACTTAGACAATTCAAGACCGATCGTGACGGTTAAATGAGAGGCGGACGCGTGCTTCTAACAAGGAAGGTACCTGAGGTGTCTCCCTCCGATTTTGTTCATTTTTAAATATGTTATAGAGGACTAAAATCTAAGGGACCCGTGTTTTTTTTTTATCGGCGGATAAACACTTTTAGGGGATGAAATTAGGCTTCAAGGTTGGCCGTGCAAGGGGGTAAGTTGGCTGTTTCATGTAGAAGCACTCGACCGATTTTCATGAAACAACCGTCAAAATGTAGGGAATGAAGATTTATGAAACATGCATTTGGAATTTTTCGAAAAAATTCTCTTTTAAGGGGTGGCTTTGAATACTTCTTTTACCCCTTACGCGAGCAGTAATTGCTCTATCCAAATGAAACTTGGTTAATTTACAGACCAAAACAATACAAAAAAAAGTTTCATTTGGATAGAACAATTACTGCTCGCGTAAGGAGTAAAGGAAGTATTCAAAGGGGTGGCTTACCCCTTAAAAATGAATTTTTTCGAAAAATTCCAAATGCACGTTTCATAATTCTTCGTTCCCTACATTTTGACGGTTGTTTCATGAAAATCGGTCGAGTGCGTCTATATGAAACAGCCAACTCACCCCCTTGCACGGCCAACCTTGAAGCCTGATTTCATCCCCTAAAAGTGTTTATCCGCCGATAAAAAAAAAACACGGGTCCTTTAGATTTTAGTCATCTATAACATATTTAAAAATGAACAAAATCGGAGGGGGACACCTCAGGTACCTTCCTTGTAAGTAGCGCGGATGTGCTTGGCGGAGATCTTAGGAGATTCGCTATAGAGATGAATTGTATCTAACTGTGCCTGGCGGGACTCCCTTTTTAAAAGTTTCGGATGCTGTTTTCTAGGGCGGAGTTTTTTGCCAAGCGTTTGCTGATAGGTCTAGCGAAATGAAGTGGAATTTACAATCGAAGGCGATTGGTTAATGAAGACTGAGAGGGGGAAAAGTTAATGTTTTTTAAGGAGGCTTAGGTGGGGAATAATAAAAATGGGCTATAGGACTAGAAGTAAACGAATCATGGGCTAAAGGACCGCGGTAGTGGATAAGAGAGTGACACGCTAGAGTTTCTGTTTATACCTCAATTTAAGTTATGACCATACGTTACTGAATTGATGGTGCGAGATGACAGGGAGAGATTCGAGGAAGAATAAACAGAATTTGAGATGAGGAAGAACTAGAACTTCCAGATCGTTGCAGAGAGTATTCTAATTAAAATTTGGCGTTATAATTTGAACTTTGCGTATTGGCTTGAACAGATGCCATCTCCCGCTCTCCATTTGTTATAAAAAGGAGTTACACGCAATTAAACTAAATCGGGAAAATATTCCTGTGAAAATTATTTCATGAATAGTAAGTGCGTTTTTAACCCACTCGGGCGTTAATGAATTCTTCCGAGGATAGGCATTTAACCCTTATCACTCCAACCAGCAGTAATACTGTCAACTTCTTATACTCTCCTGATATTCTTCGAGTGATAAGGGTTAAATAATTAATATTGCGGGTAATTTATGTCAGAGAAAGGGAGATTGCGCGACATGTCCCTGTCGGGAATGCGTGACATTTCCCTGCCCTTTTAAACAGGAGGCTTTAATTAGTATGACAAAAGCGTCGTCCTGGAGAACAGGACGATCGAAGCTTTCTGCTCGATGCAAGAATGGCCCCGAGACGATTCACAGTTGTTCCTTTTTTTTTTTCCCTCCGGGAGAGGGAAACAACAATCGGGCAATTCTTCCACGCCCTTTCGGAGTCCTTCGTCGAATTACGATAGAACGGCAGCCGAGCGAGAGGCGCGTGGAAGGACCAGAGAAGAGCGGATCCTAGAGATCCTGCGAGAAGCTCAATTTAATCCCAGGCGCGCTTCGCGAGTCGTCCTGATTGGCGCAATCAGAGGATCTTTCCGCGTTTTGCCATTATTCCCAACGAGGGGAGTCTGAAAAGAATCTCTCGCCAGGATGGCCGACACCGTTCGATCGAATTATCCGATCGGAACGAGTCCTTATAACCCGGAAGTCGGGTCTGAATGGTTATTCATTGAGAAACCTGAAGGGCCAATCCGAGGGATAATCGCGCGATAATGCCGCGATATTTTTCGTTTAATCGACAGGAGTCCTTGGTGTTAATTGTATAATCCTATCTCTTGATGAATGTCTCACAAGGAAGGTACCTGAGGTGTCCCCCTCCGATTTTGTTCATTTTTAAATTTGTTACAGAGGACTACAATCTAAGGGACCCGTGCTTTTTTTTATCGGCGGATAAGCACTTTTAGGGGGTGAAATCAGGCTTTAAAGTTGACCGTGCAAGGGGGCGAGTTGGCTGTTCCATATAGAAGCACTCGACCGATTTTCATGAAACAACCGTCAAAATGTAGGGAATGAAGAATTATGAAATATGCATTTGGAATTTTTCGAAAAAATTCATTTTTAAGGGGTGAGCCACCCCTTTGAATACTTCTTTTACCCCATACGCGAGCAGTAATTGTTCTATCCAAATGAAACATTTTTTGTATTAATCTGGTCTATGAATTAACCAAGTTTCATTTGGATAGAGCCATTACTGCTCGCGTAAGGGGTAAAAGAAGTATTGAAAGGGGTGGCTCACCCCTTAAAAATGAATATTTTCGAAAAATTCCAAATGCATATTTCATAATTCTTCATTCCCTACATTTTGACGGTTGTTTCATGAAAATCGGTCGAGTGCTTCTATATGAAACAGCCAACTCACCCCCTTGCACGGCCAACCTTGAAGCCTGATTTTACCTCCTAAAAGTGTTTATCCGCCGATAAAGAAAAACACGGGTCCCTTAGATTGTAGTCCTCTATAACATATTTAAAAATGAACAAAATCGGAGGGGGATACCTCAGGTACCTTCCTTGTCAGTGAAGTCCTGGAAAATTCGAGGATTAATTTCGCCCATCGAGCCGGCTCCTTAGGAACGCGCGAAAGCGAATCCCGAAGGCTTTGCTCGTAAACGCGGGGAAAGAGGCGTAATGAAAGCTCGGTCAATTACGAGCTTATAAGATGGTCATTTTCGTGATTCGCTCCTCGGGGAGCTTCAGGATCTCGGAATCCTTCTTCGGCCAACGCCAAATGCGACGACCGTTCCGTTCCGTTTACTGCCCCGGCCCCGAGGAGAGCCTCGTAAGAAAGGACGAGGTGGAACGCGGCGCGCTCGTAACACCGGCGAATTAAACTTTAATGCCTAATAAGGGAGGCCGTTCATTAAGACGCGAATGACGAACGCCTTAATAAGCCCGCGAGAATCGCGCCGGACGCGAGCGACTCGAAATTCCTAACCGAGTGCTAATTAGAAGTCGCCAGACTTCGCCAAAATGCGAGCCGTGACCAAAGTGCGGGCAAACTGTCATACTAAACAATAGTTTTATCCCTTAACTTTAATGCTACTCCACGAGAAAGCAAATTGTATGCGGAGAAAGCGTAAAAACAAAACCCGAGATATAAAGTAAACGACTGCTTCCGAAAATCCCGGTTCTTGCTCCCGATACTCGAAGCGCGTCAATTTCGATGGGTAAGAATTACTTTACGGTTTATTTATTTATAAACTGGAAAGTTAATGGAAAGGAAGCTGATTGCGAGTAGAGAAATAGTAAATATAAATATCGGGAGAAAGTTTTGCGGATGTTCGAAGAAAAGTCTGAACGCGGGTTGCACTGGATGTGAGAGCCAAATTTGAAGACTGATTAATTCTCGACGAAATCTCGAGTCAGGTCGGTTTTATGAGTTCGGGCACATGACTTGAATTCGTAACAGAAATAGTTTATTAACGATAACGAGTAAGTCCGATAACAATTGTAAAATATGACACTATGAACGGCGACGGTCGCACGGTACAAATTAGCGGGTGACTATTTGGAGTCGCGGTGAGACTTGAGTGTCTCTGAAAGCAGGAGATGTCCGTCTCTCGCGGTGGAAGATTTGATTCTGAAGATGCCCAGAGGAACTTTGGTCCAGAGCGCTTTCGGATGCTGTCCTCTAGGGCGGAGTTTTTTACAAAGCGTTTACTGATAGGCGTAGAGAAATTAAAGTGGGATGGATAATCGAAAGTGATTGGTTCATGAGGACCGAGAAGGGGAAAAGTTAATGTTGTTTAAGAAGGCTTAGGTGGGGAATAACAAAAATGCGCTATAGGACTAGAAGTAAACGAATCATGGGCTAAAGGACCGCGGTCGTAGATAAGAGAGCGAAACGCTAGAGTTTCAGTTTAGACATCCATTTAAATTATGAGCATAATACGTGACTGAATCAATCGTGCTATATGACGTGAGAGACACGAGAAAGAATAAACGGAACTTGCAATACGGAAGAAATAGAACACCCAGACCGTTGCAGAGAGCACTCCAAATAATTCTAGCGTTATAATTATTAAATTATGGATTAGACCGTATTTGCTATAAATAATTGAAATTTACGTATTGGCTTGAAAACCACACGTGACATGATAATTGCTATCTGAGATAAAGAAATTCGTTCTCGATTGAGCCCTTGTTCATTCGGCTCGAACAGAAAGGAAGCAGCTGTTTTCGAGACCCAGATTCCGGCTACGAGTACTCGGGGCCCGCCGAGTTTTGCAATGAATAATTATTTTATACCGTGGCTCTTTTATTACCGCCCGGATAAAATTTCCGGGAGGAAGTAAATTATGTTTGGAGAAACGGGGAAAAATAAATTCGGAGGCAAAGTAAACGGCTGCTTTCGAGGATGCAGGTTCCTATCGTACGTCGGATCGGAAGGTGGAGTCGCGGCGGGAAGTCTTACGGGCGTTGCAGCTGCAACTGCAGGAGTTACCAACGCTCGCTCCGGGTCTCCCCCGTGCGTTTCAGTAATATTAATATTTATAAGGTCGACGACCCGTGGCCTGCATGAAAAAGCCAGGTCGGCTAACGAGAACAAACGAGACCAACGACGACGCCGAGTCGTTAGTCGTTCGTCCGTGTTTTAACGCTCGCGGCGTCGAGAAACAAATCCCTCGAGAATATAATTACCGTAAATACATCGATGCATGCGCGCGGAAAAAAAAAAACGAACGCCCTCCTGACGGAAACTAATATTGCAATTTGCCAGCGCCAGGCGGCATTTTCGCCGAAGTCAATAGAAGTCCTCCTTGCGTATAAACTACCCCCAATTCGGTACAACCCACTTAAGAATGAACATATAATAAATCCAACTTCAAGGGAATAACTCCTAAGTTTCAGATAATTATCCCCGGCAAATCACTCAAAGAAATAAAATTGCCCCACGCGGTGCATCAACGAAATCCACCTGCAAGATCCACCCAATAAAGTAACTTAACCCAAGTAAAACATAACAAAACGTCCGCATTGAAAATAGTATAAATTATATAACTACTCAAAAGTTCGAGTCCAAGTTCATTGCAGGTGTAGTTAAGGTGAAGTGAAACCCCCTTCAAATCAGTCGATTCGAATACAACACTTTTTTTTAAGGGTATTAGACCAAACTGTCCGAAACTTTGTCACATCACTCCTAATCATCTAAGAATTGTCCTGACAGATTCAAAATTTGAATTTTTTAACTCAGCCCAGACCAGAACCAAAATGGCGTCGAGCTCTCATATGTCGATCAATCTGCAATTATTGAAGGCTCTGATATGAGATACGAAAGGGTCAGGACAATTTTACGACAATTTAGAACACTCTGGTAATCGATATACTCGCATTTTAACGGGATAAAGGCAAAAAAAGTGTTGTATGCGCTTCTATGCTAAAACGATGGGAATACGAGGTCTCGGAGTGAAAATTTAATTGACCTGGAAATCACAGATGGCGCAGGGGGTCCCTCCGCAGTCAATTAGGGCCCAGAAGGCATGAATCCAGAGGATTTCTAGAGTTTTATTTCGATTTCTTTATAATTGTTGCACGAAAACGACAGGTGGAGTATGCCATTTGGTACAATACCCAATATAATTCAACACAGCTGTCGATATAAAAACGAACGTCGGCAACGTAGGCATTTAGAAAAATCTTCTTTCTCGACGTCGATTAAG
Organism: Orussus abietinus; assembly: GCF_000612105.2. Classification (NCBI taxonomy): domain Eukaryota; kingdom Metazoa; phylum Arthropoda; class Insecta; order Hymenoptera; family Orussidae; genus Orussus; species Orussus abietinus. Next base: position 117,609 of record NW_019394448.1, read on the forward strand.
TTCCTCGACGAGTTTCACTTCACCTTAATCCGAATAACTTAAGATTTTAATAATTGAAAGTTCCCCAGGAACGATGTCTCGAGGCTCCTCCTCCGGCACCGGCGTTCGCACTTAGCTCGTGTGCACGTTGCGGCCTCGTAACGTCGGCTTAATCATCAATATTACAGAGCCTAATTTATCCAGGTCGACTTGGACAACGAGCCAGGGGAGTAGGCAGACAGTGGCGTAGGTAAACAACGGCGCAAGATGCGAGAATGCGCACCAGGGAATACTTCGTCTTCCGGGCATGGCGAGTGCCCGTGAGACCAGGCCGCCACCTGCACCGCCTCTAAAGGATACAGACCAGAGACCAGCCAGCCTGGAACTTGCCAAACTTCCAACGACCCATTCCTAGGATTACGTCCTCGCCATTTTGTTTGCCCCCGCGGATCCGGCAGATCCCGGCTGCAGGGCTGGGAATTCCGAGCCCAGATTCCCGGATCCCGGATCCCCTCTTAAGGATGTTGAGCCCCCAACCTGCGAAACTCCAGCCATCCGTTACGACGAAATAATCGACGCATCCTAGATACATGGATCACCCCGAGAAACCTCATTCTACCTCCCGAATTAAAGGATTAACTTTCCATCCCCACGTTCAAAAAATAAAATAAATAAATGCAAACCAAGGGGTGGATTTTTTTCCCAGAGCGTAAAATTAAGGCGAGGAGCCTCAAGATTTCTCTCCGCCGGTTCCTGACCATTTTTAGGGACTTCCCCCGGAGTTTTCTTCCGGCTTCTTCCTTGCTTTTCCATTTTCTGGGTGTCGGGGTGTTTTTCAGCCGTATCGGGAGGTCGATGGCTCCTGCAGGAAGACCCGCAGGACACGCCGAGGCGGTGGAGGAAAAAGTCCTTCCCGTGTTCTTGCGAGGGTCGGGCAGGGGGTTGGCGTGACGAGGAGACGCGGTGGACTGATGAAAATGGAGGCGTGGAGCGGTTTTCATCCCCCCAGGAGAACAGGGGACACGTCTGCCGATAAACAATAAGAAGTTCGGCGACTCCGTTAGGAAGTTGAGCGGAAGGATCAGGAGAGAGCCACCCTGAGAGGACCCTCCGGTGTCTGCGTATGTGAACTATTGCTTAATACACCCTCTTCTTGCGCCGCCCACCCCCCGGCACAATTAGGGTAGACGCGAAGCTCGGTTTTGCCTCGCCCTGTCACCTATGGCGTCATAGTTTCGGCAAGATTATAGATTCCCGAAATTCCCGGGGAACTGGAGAAGAGTATGTACAGACGGTGTATATACGCACGAGGGTACGTGTCTTAATATTCGGGCGGCTTCTGAGAGAGATAGCCGTTTATCGCCGTAATTTCAGCTGACTAATTCTCAGACTGTACCTTTCACCTGTATTACACCTCCGTGAGATAAAGGATGAACGATGCTACCCTATCTCCTTCGTGGATATTTTCTGGAATTAATTTTAGAGGTAACTAATGGGGTGGGAATTTCTTGAAATGATATCCCTATTTGGTTAAATTCTCCTGGCGGCGAGTTATTCGAGTTTTAAATTTCTAAGTTCGAGAGGAAGGTGATAGGGGGCTTGAATGTTATCCCGGGGGTGTTAACAAATTAGCGAGATTTGATAAAATATCTAGGCAAGGATAACGGTTGGATCCACCCCTGACCCGCGGGGTAAGTTTGCGCATGCGAAGTACTGCTTAACGTACCCCTCGACGTTGCCAACCCCCGAACACAATTACGGTAGATGGGTGATCCCACCCCTCGGTCTGTGTCATATTTTCGACAAGATTGCAGATTCTTGAGATTCTCACGCCAGGAGAAAGCAGAGGAGAAAATGCAATAAAAGAGAATTTGCATGCAAATGAACGGCGGGGGAATGCGTGTAAGGTACAGAGTTAGTTACGCCGTACGTAGAGGAAAGAGCGAGAAATAAAAAGGAGAGAAAAGAAAGTAGCAGACACCGCAAATAGTATAGTACTCTCGGGTCGCGGATTTTACGAGGATAAGTGCCGAGCTTGCGCGGTTATTTCTATCATGCTCGTTTGAACTTTATCCACTGCTAGACCACTGCACTGCAAAGTAATCGCCCAGCAAAACCCTGTGTACCTTACTTAATGTATCTATCTAATAATACCTTACAGTCAACCCCGATATAAAATACAGGGTACATAAACGGAGAGAAAGGACGATATCTCCCCGAGAAAATATTCCAAAGCACCCCCACGGGCGCCGACAAAAAATCGATACACTTTCTCGAAACTCCATAAAACAGGTGAAATCAGGCGGAGGAATGAAATCGAAACTCCTATTCAAGTGAAACATTTTCAGGGGGGTTCTAACAACCTCCAAATATCAATGTACGATTTCAAAAAATTCTAATGAAAATCAATCCCAACCAACTTTTCGCTCCAAGAAATTGCAGAGCAGGTGGAGTGAAGAAGTGCCGGTGTTCAAGGAAACCCCGAGGAAGGAAGGACACTTTTAGTCAGCACCCTCACCGATTTCCCGCAATCGTCCAATCCGTCACAATAAACCATAATCCCAACTTCCGGAAAAGAACCCCACCATCCATTCCAGGCGCAATTCCGCCTCGCCCTATATGCATGGCTCCATTTTCGCGAGCTCGGCCAGAGAAAAAGCGGAATTCATCAGCGACGTTTCCACGGACAAATCCCCGGATTGCGTGCCACCTTTTCCGGGGAGTTGCGTGGTCTTTCATAAATCTTATGCACGGGGGATGCCACCACAGGACAGAGTTGGACCGAGTTCCGCATTGTTTCTGAGTAGAGGGCGGTTTTGCCCCCGCCCCCCGGCGCGATATGCGTTTTTTTTTCCCCCAGGAGGCAGAGGACGGGGGTAAGCTGCGTTGTTGCAGCTGCAACTGCCAGGAGGTTTTTGGCCCCCGTGTGCGTTCCGTATTGAGATATCATGCTCTAGGGGTGCGCGTCGGTCTTCGGGGCGGATCATTGCTCGGCTCGCCGGGTGGAGGAGGAAGGGGGTGCAAGGGATGGATTTCGGAGCCAGGGGTTGCGTATGAGTTCACGGACCATTAGCTCGAGCAAGCACGTCCTATTACAGCCCCGCCACATCGCCACCGGAGAGGGATGAGGCGACGCCCGGCGTCGGCAGGAAATCCGGGCCCTGTCAGGTGCACGACTTTTCGAAAACGCCTCGGGACGCGACCAGACGTCCCGACAAGGCCGATTGATACGACGAACCAGTATTCTCGAGATGACTGACTCGATACACCCCCATAAAGCTGGGTTAGAAATAATAATTTCGCTAAAAATGTTTACTTTTGGGGTCCCGGGAATATAGACGATGGAGGAGTTCTCCAGTTGCTAAGAGATTTTATGAAATCAATTTTTAACGTACACAAGGTCAGCGGGATGAACTTTTCTACACTTATTTCAGGATGTGAAGTAACATAGAAGTGGCTCGATTAATCCGCAATTAATTCCGGCAATTTTATGAGGTTAAGGAAGTCTTCGACGGAGCCCGCCATCATCGGACTCCAGGGATTCGTTAACTGGTTGGGACCGTCGATTTTTTCGTTATGCCGGTGAATTAAATTCCACGGAAATAATTAAACGATCCCGGGGGATCCGCCTTTCGTCCCGACATCCGAAAACTCGGATAAAAAGCTATCAAGAGCGATCTGAGTGTCTTCGGTGGATTTGGGGGGTCTGGCATCCTCTGGTCTCTCGAGCTCGGCCGCTTTCCACCCTTTGTCCGAGGATCCACCGCGAAGTTCGGGGCCGCGTTTCCAGCGGAAAAACTTCTCGACGTGGCCGGGGATAGCTCAAGGGATCAAATATCAAACGGGAAACGGATTGCAACCGACGCGAAGGAGGGAACAGGCTGATAATTTAGCGGCGCCGAAACTTCGGGGGATGACGGGGCTGGAACGGGAAGCGGATACGAGTAGGGGTGGAGGGACCGCCCTGGCGAATTACCCGACGATCTACCGACAGACATTGACCGATAACTCCGAACTCGGGGTTACTCGGGGGAACTCCGATCCCGAGATCCGGGATCAAGAGGAAGCTCCGTCTGGACCTCCAAGGAGAAGATGAATCCTCGGCCGCGCCGCCGATGCGAGTCCTGCTGGATAACGCCACCAAAAGTTGATGTCTCGTGCCAAGAATTCGGCTCCCTTGAAGAATTATCGCGGCGAGTTTGCCCTTTGCAAAGGGCTCCTTGGATCACCTTAAATCGCCGTTATCTGTATGTTCTATAGTATGCATATAAGCGCAATCGGTTGATAGACTCCAGTCTAATAGACCCGGAAGTCTGTTAGGCCAAAGATTGATGACTCGTGCCAAAAATTGGACTCCTTTGAAGAATTATCGGACCGAGTTTGCATTTTCGCCAAAGGTTCCTTGAATCATCTTAAATCGTTATTACGTATAGCGTTCCATGGTAAGCTCGCAAACGCAATCAGCTGATAGTCGCCAAAAAAATAGATGCAAGCTCGACACATTTCTTAGCAAAAACTAGACTCCCGGCGAAACTCCCGAGGGAAGGATGACTCTCTGGACCATTTACTCCCTCCAGATCGTAAGAGATGGATAGTGCCAAAAATGCTTTATCAAACGATAGCCCGGTATCGCGGCGAGCCATTTCACCTCACGTCAAAGTGTATTCCCGGCAAACCTAGAATTATGATCATGGATGTTCAATGTGGCAACGGGAACGCCTCTAACTCGATTCGTTCGCGTTTCGTTTTATTTATTTACCCATTTACGGACAGACGTTGATCGATAACGCCGCATTCGAGGTTACTCGAGGGAACTCCGCCACGGAAAGCCGGGATTACGGAGGAGCTCCATCAGCCTCGGAAGAAATGGATCTTTGCATCATTTATGGATTCTCGCGCTGCAGGATCGCGACATGGGAAAGAGTGAGGAAACGAGAGAAATCCCTGAGAAGCGTCGCCGATAAAAAATCAACATCCTCTCTTATAAATTCTAAATTCAGATAAACGTCAACTTTATAACGCAGTCCTTTTGCAGCTCGCGTTTGTATATATTCGAGGCTTTGACTATCAGGATGGACCTTTCTCATGAAATCGAATGCTCACTTAAGGGGTCAGGAGATCATGATCTAATTTCTCACGGCGCTATCCGATCACGAATGGGACCGGCGGTCTAACCAAGTGTCCATTTAAGCTTTCCCTCGCGAAAGACCATCTTAAATTCCCTCTTAAATTCTCGCAGCCTCTTAAATTAAGGGACGCGGCGTGCGGTTCCCAGATCCAGATCGAGGGACGGAGAAACAGGAAACCATGGGATCAGGATCCAGCCAGGGAACCAACCGGGCTGCTACGTATACGAAAACGGATTTGCAGCTTCAGAAAGCTCTGAGATCCTGTTAAGGTGAAGTGAAACATCCTTCAAATCAGTCGATTCGAATTCAACACTTTTTTTAAGGGTATTAGACCAAACTGTCCGAAACTTTGACACATCACTCCTGATCATCTAAGAATTGTCCTGACACATTCAAAATTTGGATTTTTCAAAAAAATTTTTAACTCAGTCCAGACCAGAACCAAAATGGCGTCGAGCTCTGATATTTCGATCAATATACAATTATCGAAGGCTCTGATATGAGAATCGAAAGGGTCAGGACAATTTTCCGACAATTTAGAACACTCTGGTAATTGATAAACTCGCATTTAAACGGGATAGAGGTAAAAAAAGTGTTGTATGCGCTTCTTTGCTAAAACGATGGGAATACAAGGTCTCGGAGTGAAAATTTAATTGACCTGAAAATCACAGAAGGCGCAGGGGGTCCCTCCGCAGTCAATTAGGGCCCCAGAAGGCATGAATCCAGAGGATTTCTGGAGTTTTACTTGGATTTCTTTATAATTATTGTACGAAAACGACAGGTGGAGTACGCCATTTGGTACAATACCCAATATAATTCGATATAGCTGTCAATATAAAAACGAACGTCGGCAACGTAGGCATTTAGAAAAATCTTCTTTATCGACGTTGATCAAGTTCCTCGACGTGTTTCACTTCACCTTAAAGCCGCGAGGTGGCGAATCTCCGAGTTGTACTTTACGGGCAATTTGTCGTACATAACGAGCGCCAAGAAACGCTGTCAAAGCCAGCCGCCAGCGGGATATTACGGATTCCCACGGGATAATTTCGAGTGCGTTCTTTCGTTAGAACTCGCGAGAGATGTAGGCCGAGGAAGCTGGAGGTGGAGAGAAAGAGGAAGGGTAGAAACTCTGGAACTGGCGTTGCCGGGCTTTCAACTTTGATAACGTCGATAGCATTGGAAATGTTACTAATGGGCTCTTCGAAATTACCCCCGACCTCGGAATTGCTCCCTTCCTTTTTAGTTTATTTGTCTTCCTCGGGATTAATGGCTAACCGATGAGGGTATCCCAGGATGTCAACCTCGCTTTGCAAATATTAAAGTTCGATCTGCCTCGATTTTCAGTACTCACGGTTTCTCCTTTTCTCCTTATAGCGAAGCACTTACCTGGAACAAAAAGAGGAAATACGTTAAAAATATTCATGCCGACGAATCTATCGTATCGATGTTAAACGTGTAAACACTTTTAAGACTACGAAATATAATTATTAATTGAAAATTGCTTCCAGGTATTTTTACTTATTCCAGCAATCGATTTAATTCATCGTTGACTACTTCCGGTGCACGTCAATTAATTCCATAAAACAATTTTCTCGACGCTCAGAGAAAAGATGCACCAATTTCTGTCAGCTGTTTCCACCCCAAGTGAAATCAGCAGGTCGGATCGCGTAATTAAACGATGAAATATCGCCAAGATGACAGACACTTAATCGAATTAACCGAGACCGCGCGATCAATTTGCCGAGTGTTCTCCCGAGGACGCAAACCGCTCAATCTAAGCGGGATTGAATTGAATTCCCCGTCTTAACCAATGTTTTACGGCCAAAGTACTCGCATTAAGTGCACGCATCCTCGGTGCAGTGATCGCTCCTCAAAGTGCATCGAATTCGATCCGCCAAACGTATCAGGTTGCCATTTGATCGGTGCTTTACCGGAATCAAGGTAATCGGATCGACAATAATTCCCAGACATGTTACCCAGCTTCAAGGGTCAATTTGCGATTCGAATCCCAGAAACTAATCGTTGCTTCCTAAAAATCTGCCGAAAAAAGAAAAGAACTGAAAAGGAGACCCAAAACTTCGAAGTTCAGCGAGCGATACCGATGAGGTCCCAAGTGATATAGATTAAAATCCAGGATTAACCCTTTCGTTACCTTGGACGAGATATCTCGCGACCCAATACTGGCCGATTAACGCTTTTGACGAGATATCTCGCGACCCGATACTGGTCGATCAACGCTTTTGACGAGATATCTCGCGATTCGGTAGTAGCGGATTAACGCTTTTGACGATAATCTAGCTTTCTAGCACCAGTATTTTGACATTCTAGATGAATATATTTTATAACTAATTCTATTCGTATAGCTAAAAGGAAGAAATAAATACAGCTACTACCGGATCGCGAGATATCTCGTCAAAAGCGTTGATCGGCTACTACCGGGTCGGGAGATATCTCGTCAAAAACGTTAATCGGCCAGTATTGGGTCGCGAGATATCTCGTCCAAGGTAACGAAAGGGTTAATGTCAGAAGTGACATCTCGAAGGAGTCAATAAACTCCCAGAAACCGGCGAGACCAATCGAGACACGTCTCATTGACGCATAATTATGACATAACGGCTCAACAGATTGGCCGATGGAATTAATAGGCCACGAGTAGAGGAGCCTTTAATGCAGATTTGCAATAACGCCCGCAGACCCATTAAGCGTCGCGACGTCGACGACTTTATGGGTTATGAAAGCCACCCCCCGTAACGAGGCACCGTCAACGGAAAGCCTTGCGCATTTTACCTTTACCCACCCTCGCGCTTCCTCAATTTTGCCGAGACCGATTGACGACTATCGATTCCCGGCACAACCGGCCGTAAAGATTTACAGCGAGCCGAGGGCAACGTCTGGTGTCGGGATTTCCTAATATTCCGTTCCATTTTCCTCCAATTTCGGAATTCCACCCCATCGGACGAAAATTACCGGAAGAGAGTTTCGCTCCTTTCTCGATGAAAAATCCGCGAATCAAAGTAATCCTTATCGGAGCAGTCGGAGTCGGCCATGAAATCCTGATCTGCAGACGCGAGAGTTAAGGACACCCTGAAGAGGGGACGTTTTCCCACGAGATACGAGACGTCGTTCGCGGAACCTCGGTTCTTAGGGTGCTTTACGGTGCTTTACGGTGCTTTACGGTGCTTCGCGCAAACGCCCAGAAGTTACGGCGTTTCGGAACGGGGTGGCTGAGGAGGTCCTTGCTCGCAGGACTCGTCGATACGAGCTCATTAATTCGCGCGAAAGGAGTTTAATCAGGTGACGAATGCACCTTGTAACCGGAATTTCGTCGCGAGTTATATCCGGTGACGGTCCATTAACCCTTTCGTTACCTTGGACGAGATATCTCGCGACCCAATACCGGCCGATTAACGCTTTTGATGAGATA
>NW_019394449.1:0-62838 GCF_000612105.2 Orussus abietinus
AGACTTCCCTGTTGTCGAAACGCCGATAACTTTCATCCGAATGCTGTGAAGGGGAAACCGAATAGACCTCCGTGCGGTATATAAAATAAATCGTCCAAAAACTACATATTAAACTGAAATTTGGAACAGTCCCTTACCATTATTTGTCGTCAAGTCACCACACACAGAACTCCAGCGTCAAATTTGTAAACAACTAGGCGTATATAAAATAAATCGTCCAAAAACTACATATTAAACTGAAATTTGGAACAGTCCCTTACCATTTTTTGTCGTCAAGTCACCACACACAGAACTCCAGCGTCAAATTTGTAAACAACTAGGCGTATAAGAATAAGACTATTTATCATAGGGAATTTTTTTAATTTATTTTTCACGCCGAAAAGTAACCCACCACCGACAATGGAAGACTTCCCTGTTGTTAAAACGCCGATAACTTTCATCCGAATGCCTTTAAGGGGAAACCGGAGAGACCTTCGTGCGGTATATAAAATAAATCGTCCAAAAACTACATATTAAACTGAAATTTGGAACAATCCCTTACCATTATTTGTCGTCAAGTCACCACACACAGAACTCCAGAGTAAAATTCGAAACAACTAGGCGTATAAGATTAAGACTATTTATCATAGGGAATTTTTTTCATTTATCTTTCCCGCCGAAAAGTAACCCACCACCGACAATGGAAGACTTCCCTGTTGTCGAAACGCCGATAACTTTCATCCGAATGCTGTGAAGGGGAAACCGAATAGACCTCCGTGCGGTATATAAAATAAATCGTCAAAAAACTACATATTAAACTGAAATTTGGAACAGTCCCTTACCATTTTTTGTCGTCAAGTCACCACACACAGAACTCCAGCGTCAAATTTGTAAACAACTAGGCGTATAAGAATAAGACTATTTATCATAGGGAATTTTTTTCATTTATCTTTCACGCCGAAAAGTAACCCACCACCGACAATGGAAGACTTCCCTGTTGTTAAAACGCCGATAACTTTCATCCGAATGCTGTTAAGGGGAAACCGGAGAGACCTTCGTGCGGTATATAAAATAAATCGTCCAAAAACTACATATTAAACTGAAATTTGGAACAGTGCCTTACCATTATTTGTCGTCAAGTCACCACACACAGAACTCCAGCGTAAAATTCGTAAACAACTAGGCGTATATAAAATAAATCGTCCAAAAACTACATATTAAACTGAAATTTGGAACAGTCCCTAACCATTTTTTGTCGTCAAGTCACCACACACAGAACTCTAGTACAAAATTTGTAAACAACTAGGCGTATAAGATTAAGACTATTTATCATAGGGAATTTTTTTCATTTATTTTTCACGCCGAAAAATAACCCACCACCGACAATGAAAGACTTCCCTGTTGTCGAAACGCCGATAACTTTCATCCGAATGCTGTGAAGGGGAAACCGGAGAGACCTTCGTGCGGTATCACACCTAAGGTGGCCAAGTATTAACTGGATCGATAACAGTCCGCGAGTTCCTGGGGTTCCGATGTCGGAGAATATGGATTCGTATACGTGAACGAGCGAGCATAGCTCGAACGCTCCTACACGGCCGATTGATGTGTGACCGAGCTGCGAACGATTGATCCCTCTCCGCTGACATTGGGCCGTTCGCCGATTAATCGATAGGTCGCGAAGGTCTCGCGTGCACGAAACTTCGATTCGTACGACGCGGCGACGTCCACGCACCGACGCCGCCTAGAGATTTAGGGATCGAAGATCGATCTACCTTGGGCTAGCCTAATGATCGATCGCTAAATAACTGTTATTTATTTCGAAGATGACGGTCATCCGGCTAGACCGCGGTATCTCCTTAAATAACGATGCGAAGGCCACAGGTTAAATTCTAGTTCGGATATACGATAGGTAGATCGTAGCTTGAATCTCTCAATTAGTCCCTATGCGACGTACATATTCGTGATTATTTATTCAGATTAACTTTGGTATATAAAAAAATATACAGGAATTATATCCGACACGGCTCGTTATTATCTCGCTTTCCTGGCAAGAGTAAATTCAGGAATTTACTGCTTTCCGAAGCTAGGATTTTTCAAATTTGAGAAGTTAAAGCGAAACGTAAAGGATTGAAAGTGATTAAGATTGACTAATGCAAGAATCGCATGTTTCCTTTGGATATGTTGCATATCTCCCTATGCGTGCAATCATATGAATATTTAATGGTTTAACGCGTTAAGCACGGCGTCAGTCCCTGGGGACTGACACGGCAACAAGATTCCTATACATAAAAAATTGTGCCGCCTAAACGGAAAGCTCAGGAAAATCGGTTTCGCGCTTAACGCGTTAAGCTTACGGAAACTAATCGGTTGAAGTTTAGCGCGTTGAGAATCCTTAAGGTGAAATGAAACACATCGAGGAACTTGGTCGACGTCGATAAAGAAGATTTTTCTAAATGCCTACGTTGCCGACGTTCGTTTTTATATTAACCGCTGTGTCAAATTATATTGGGTATTGTACCAAATGGCATACTCCACCTGCCGTTTTCGTACAATTATTATAAAGAAATCGAAGTAAAATTCCAGAAATCCTCTGGATTCATGCTTTCTGGGGCCCTAATTGAGTGCAGAGGGACCCCTTGCGCCATCTATGATTTCCAGGTCAATTAAATCTTCACCCCGAGACTTCTTATTCCCATCGTTTTGGCATAGAAGCGCATACAACACTTTTTTTGCCCTTTTCCGTTGAAATGCGAGTTTATCGATTACCAGAGTGTTCTAAATTGTCGTAAAATTGTCCTGACCCTTTCGATTCTCATATCAGAGCCTTCGATAATTGTACATCGATGGAAATATGAGAGCTCGACACCATTTTGATACTGGTCTCGGCTGAGTTAAAAAACTTTTTTAAAAATCCAAATTTTGAATGTGTCAGGACAATTCTTATATGATAAGGCGTGATGTGTCGAAGTTTGGGACAGTTTGGTCTAATACCCTTAAAAAAAATTGTTGTATTCAAATCGACTGTATTGAAGGGTGTTTCACTTCACCTTAACGCATTCGCGAGCGGCAAATTTTTTCGGTTTCAAAATACTGACTACCGGCGAAAATAATGAAATTCTGAAACTGGTTGCCGCAAACTTGTATCGTGTACCGTTATGGACGTGATTCACGTCAGCGGCAATCAGGATTAAATTAAAAAAGACGTGAATTCACGTCAGCGTTCGCGAATATGTTAATATATCGCTCGTCTTCCGTCAGAATCCGTCGGTGATAAAAAAAGTAAAGCATCCGAAATTCAGGGCAGCGTGAAAAACGGAGCAAAGGTGCGGAATCTCACGGGAGTCGAAAGTCGGAACCCGGCGCAAAGTCGCGGGTGGAATTTCCATTCTTCACGGAAGTTTAACGGTGAAGGTCCGCGGAGAGAACACGGCGCGGGAAAGGAGGAATTCCCTTTAGCAGGTAGACTTCCGCTCGAAGAGTTGCCTCGCATCCGAAGAGCCCGGCACTGCCCGGGAAACAAAGGAGAGCGGGAGAGGGAGAAAGCCAGAAAGACGCAAACTGCCGCGACTCGATATCACCGTGGACGCTAAAGGAAGGAAGGTTTTAATGAGAGTCCTCGCTGAGGGAAGTCAAACGGAAGTCGGACTTTTATCCCGCCCTCCCGTGCTTCCAGCTGGCCACAGCTGCCGAAATGGAGGAAAAGAACGAGAGGGAGAAGAGGGGGAGGGGACGTTAAAACGGAAATGTAATTGTGATTTAGCAAGTGGTAACAAACGTCTAGAAAAATTAACGTTAAGAGGTTACTTTGTGCCGCGTCGTAACAAATTGTGATAACACGTAACTATAATTTGTGGTACATAATTTAAGACTAACGCGTTCAACGTTTTATCTCTGTAAATGGAGTTTAACTGCTTGTTGTCAAACAGACGGTCACGTCTTAGTTACATGTTGGTTAACTTGCGATTTTTGGAATAGAAAACGCTACTTGATATTTTATTATCCCGTCATCTAGTGATTTAGGTACATATACGTTTGTAGACATTGTCAAACTCGTTAAACGCGAGAAATTGAAAATCACAATACCGATGGAGAGAACGAAAACTAGGAAGTTGTTAAGGTGAAGTGAAACACGTCGAACAACTTGATCGACGTCGATAAGGAAGATTTTTCTAAATGCCTATGTTGCCGACGTTCGTTTTTATATCGATAGCTGTGTCGAATTATATTGGGTCTTGTACCAAATGGTATACTCCACCTGTCGTTTTTGTACAATAAATATCAAGAAATCAAAGTAAAACACCAGAAATCTTCTGGATTTGTGCTTTCTGGGGCCCTAATTGACTGCAGAGGGACCCCCTGCGCCATCTGTGATTTTCAGGTCAATTAAATTTTCGCGCCAAGACCTCGTATTCCCATCGTTTTAGCATAGAAGCGCATACAACATTTTTTTACCTTTATCTCGGGCTAAGTTAAAAAATGTTGTCCAAAAATCCAAATTTTGAATGTGTCAGGACAATTCTTAGATGATCAGGAGTGATGTGTCAAAGTTTCAGACAGTTTGGTCTAATATCCTTAAAAAAAAAGTATTGTATTCGAATCGACTGATTTGATGGGAGTTTCACTTCACATTAAAGGTTTAATATAGCTATACATACCAAATGGACAAGGATGTGTTTGATTGTAATATTACTTTTGAAGAAAATTTATTATTTCTAAATACACCCAAGTGTGGTAGTTAAATTGTCTCCAAATAAGAAATGTACAAGGATTCAATGTACTTGTAGCATGATCGGGTGAATATTCCAGAAAAGGCGGAATATCGTACGGATTTAATTAAGTAATCCAAAGCTCCCCGGACCGGTCGACGGTGTCAAAGACGAAGACACTGCAAAGCGAGAGCTTGGCATTTATCGGCAACCGGAGCAAGACAGGAAGATGACGCCGAGGCAAAACGAAGCCGCGCAAAGAGACCACCCCTTTCGTCCGCTACCGACTTCCGGTCGATTTACATTTAAGAGGTCGTTTTATCGTTTTCCCATTTTGTCCTGATGAATAACCGCCGCGACGCCTCCCGCTCTAAGGACGCCGTAGCTCCTTTTTTTTTTTTCGACGGAATCCTGACCTCGAGAATTCCTTTAAATTTCTATGCATAAGTGGAGTGTCCCTTAACACGATGGAACGGCTATCCTCCTTGTTTCCTTCGTACTCAATCTCTCTACTATGTAATATTTTCCACGGGAGTTTCCTCGACATTACGAATGAAAACGAAATCGAGAAGGAGCAACACAGAGTTAACAAAGAGAAAATTTGGTGTTCGCGTCGGTGATGTTGGCAAAGCCTTCTGGATATATTCTATATCGACAAAATGTATGCAGTTGTTTTCCATAATAGATTATAGGTTTCGGATTTCTTTGAGTTTTTGTCCGATGCACGGTGCTCTTTGCAAACGCATTAGATTTTAGGATTCTCCAAATATTCCCGATGGACATTGTTGCTTAATATTAACTGTGAGTTTGACTCGACGAGAACACTCAGGGTGATCTATCTACGGGGGGAAGGGGGAATTTCCTCTCTAGAAAAAAAAGAACTAAACATTTGAACAGAACTGGGATATTAAAAAATATTTACCGTTTTGAGCATGTAAAATGATATACAATTGTCATGAAACCAAAATACTAATTAATGATTGTTAAACTCAACTTTTTGGAGTGTAAGGGTGTACCGTTGTATTGGCAACATTTCAAAAGTACACGAAGCGCCCACCGAGAGAGGGTAGAAGTACTCGATTTTGTTGCTGTATTTTACTCCCATGGAACAAAATTAAACCATTAAAGAAATGACATTTCATGGATGCTACGCCCTTTTTCAAGGTCCCCTGATTCACGTGGTAAAATGTCAAACTATTCGCAACACCCAGGTCGAATAAAAGTTTCATAAACAATTGACCCATCGGATATCATTTTCATGTCGCTTTAAGGTGAAGTGAAACACGTCGAGGAACTTGATCGACGTCGATAAAGAAGATTTTTCTAAATGCCTACGTTGCCGACGTTCGTTTTTATATTGACAGCTGTGTCGAATTATATTGGATATTGTACGAAATGGCATACTCCACCTGTCGTTTTCGTACAATAATTATATAGAAATCGAAGTAAAACTCCAGAAATCCTCTGGATTCGTGCTTTCTGGGGCCCTAATTGACTACAGAGGGATCCCCTGCGCCATCATGATTTTCGGGTCAATTAAATTTTCACTCCGAGACCTCGTATTCCCATCGTTTTGGCATAGAAGCGCATACAACACTTTTTTTGCCTTTATCCCATTGAAATGCAAGTTTATCGTAATAGAATTAGTTTATTGTATTAGAATCGACTGATTTGAAGGGGGTTTCACTTCACCTAAACCAGAAAAAAAAATCCAGTGGATCCAATGTGTTCGGAAAAGACCAAATGAATTCAATGAAGTCAGGAATTGCAGCTTCTAAAGGGGAAACAGTCTTCCCAACTCTCTCCCCTCCCCAACGAGTACGTAAACGAAGCCGCAACGTGCGGTCGCGATGCGTAGCGCGCGCCTTCCCTTCTCCTCTTACGCATATCCGCGTAATATCGCGGAGCATCTACGATATTACGCTCTTACACGCTCGGTGGCTCGTGCTCGTACGCGACGACGAGGCACAACCCAGCGGGTCATCGACTTCCTTGGCGTGACGCAACGACCGCGCCGAGTCGCGCCGCGACGCTTCGTAGTTACGGGCGGACGCGCGCGGCCGCTACCCCCGCCCCTCCCTTTTGCCGTCTCCACCCCTCCTTCACCGCTGCCGATCGGCCATCCGAGATAAACGGAAATGCCCCGATCCGGAAGAAAACCCCCGGATGTCTTCGGCTTTCTCCGGCTTCGTTTAACTTTTCTCCAGCGACCGGGACAACCGTTTCAAAACGAAACCCACTAATGTCACTTTTACTCCGCAAAAACGATATTTCCATTTAAGTGTAACCTAATTTAGAGTTAGATATATGAACGGAAGGATATTGGCGCGCTGTCTTTTTAATCCACGTGGTTGGTCCAATTCAATGGCTACTAGATTGAAACGGAAGGTTTTTATTTCCTTTGTTAGGTTACTGGTAGGACGTTTACCTAACCACTGTGTGTAAATATCATCCGCTGACGGTTCATTAGTTTTGGTTGGGTCAACGGTACTTTCAATGGGTTTTCAACATTTAAGGTGAAGTGAAACACATCGAGGAACTTGGTCGACGTCGATAAAGAAGATTTTTCTAAATGCCTACGTTGCTGACGTTCGTTTTTATATTGACAGCTGTGTCGAGTTATATTGGATATTGTACCAAATGGCATACTCCACTTGTCGTTTTCGTACAATAAATATCAAGAAATCGAAGTAAAACTCCAGAAATCCTCTGGATTCGTGCTTTCTGGGGCCCTAATTGACTGCAGAGGGACCCCCTGCGCCATCTGTGATTTCCAGGTCAATTAAATTTTCACTCCGAGATCTCGTATTCCCATCGTTTTAGCATAGAAGCGAATACAACACTTTTTTTGCCTTTATCTCGTTTAAATGCGAGTTTATCGATTACCAGGGTGTTCTAAATTGTCGTAAAATTGTCCTGACTCTTTCGATTCTCATATCGGAGCCTTCGATAATTGTATATTGATCGAAATATGAGATCTCGACGCCATTTTGGTTCTGGTCTGGGCTAAGTTACAAAATGTTTTCCAAAAATCCAAATTTTGAATGTGTCAGGACAATTCTTAGATGATCAGGAGTGATATGCCAAAGTTTCGGACAGTTCAGTCCAATACCCTTAAAAGAAAGTGTTGTATTCGAATCGACTGATTTGAAGGGTGTTTCACTTCACCTTAAGTGTTGACTATTACTCGAATGGAGTAAATCACGTCATTTCGACCGTAAACGTTTCTATCAAATTGCTGCACGCGTCGTCATGTGCATTTTTGCAACAACCCCTGAACAGTACCCTTCGTGGATTTTCGATCGGTCGGAATCCGGAGTGCGGCCCGCTGGCGGCATTACGCCTCGCAAAATCTGCCTACCCTAAGAAAAACACAGTCGGCGGGAAATAAAAGTAACACGGCCGGGAGAGCGGGCTCGTGCGAAATGCAGGAGGGCCCGAGAGGGAGAAAAAGAGAGGCACGAGGGCGAGCACCAGACGTAAGCTCTCGAATTAACCGAGTTCCTTTATACGTCTACTTATCGGAGCGAGGGCCACGCCGGGTCGAGCGCGCGGAGAGAGAGAAAGAGAAGAGAAGTGGAGCGACAATGCCGTGCCGATCCGTCGCGTCCGCTCCTTCGTTAGCCCCGGAATTTGCCGAGTGCTTTGCGCACGTACCCATCGAGCGCAGCGGCGCTCGACGCGGAATTGGCGCCTCTTTGCGCGTCTCGCAAAGGCGCGCCTTCATTTGACCATCCGCTCGTTTCGCTCCCGAAGGGAAAAAATGGTCACGTCTGGTGCCCACTGAAGAACCGGGAACGCCGCGAGAGGCGCTACTTCTTTCGGGAAACCCACAACCGGAGCTTTGCTCGAACACCGGTCCTTTGCGAACGCCGGCAATTTTTCGCCATACCCAAGTTTCCGCGCGTCGACGTTCGCGTTTACCTCAAGGCGCAGAAAAAAAGCTTCGTTTTGTGTCGAAATTTGCCCCGTGGAATTCAGAACGGTACGCGACGTCGGATCCGGAAGGACTCTCCCGTTCGGATACGTTGACGAGTTTTAGGAATTAACTAATTGCAGGCAGCGCGATAACTCATATTTAGTTAAGGGCGCTCACCACTCCAGTGATTTTGCAGGGCCTCACGGGGACAACGATTCCGAACGTATTTCTAAACCGATCGAGCTTAACGAGTGCTCATATCCGAAGATGAAACGGTGACCTGTGTTTATATGGGAGCGATTTTCGATAAGTGGTCATTTTCGTATAAAAAAGTGCAACTACATAATTTCAATGCCCTTTTACCTAGGAAGGAGGTGCTCGATCGAAAATCGCTCCCATATAAACACACGTCAACATTTTATCTTTAAAACGAGCACTCGTTGAGCTCGATCGGTTGAGAAATACGCTCAAAATCGTTGTCCCCGTGGAGCACCTTTTTCAGGATTTTCGAGTTTCGCGCGAGGAATTTGGGCATTCTTTAGCAACCGTTGCCGACTCCAGGCGGAGCGTCCAAACTGGCGTGTGCGTGCGGCCGGGGGTCACCCACGTTTCGGCGCCTAATCCAGAGGCGTCTAGCCGTTGTCTGAGTCCTATACGTGCAAAATACGCACACATTTTTCACCCGTTGCTAAACACCGCCCATTATGCGTCGCGTTTCCCTCATCCGAGCGAGAAAGTACGTTTTGGTTACCTCCCACCGAATTCGATGCTAATGCCATCTAGCGGTGGAAGTCATAGTCCCCACTTTGGTGGTGAATGCCGTTAAGATCAAGGGGATGCAAGAACCGAAACCCCAGAATTGGCCTTGAAGAACCGGAGAAACGGTTCGCCCTGGACTGCAATCGACGAACTCGAAAAATTGGAGACCGCACTCCTTGCGAATCGTGAGCCTTGCAACGAGGAAAACAATGCTCGCGAAAGGGCTACTCCAACGGACGTTTGCAATTCATGAACCATATTACATATTCGACACGTGTCGTACAAGAATTACCGAAACATCGAGACCTGTACCTAAACGACTCATTCTCATCCTAGGTAGCGCGAAACCGTCCACGTTCTCGGGTCAATCGGGAACGATAAGAAAATACCGAACGTCTCGACGCGTTCGCGTCAAAAGGTGACAAACGAGTTTCTCTCGGGGGTCCTCGGGAGCGATCGATGCGACCCGGTGCCCCCTTGACGTCCCTTACGAGTTTCCTCGGCCGGACGGACCGGTGGCAGCGGCGAATCGGTTACAAAAGACGTTGCCGGCCAGCTTTGAGTCGGGTCGGGTCAAAGGAAGGGCCTGGACAGCAGGACCGCGGGAAGGGCCGCACTCGAGCTTCGGTGGTCCGCGGCCCGGTCGGTACGCGCCGACCATAACCACCGTCGATAAAGCACGTTCTAACTGCTCGATCGGTCCGACGTTCTCGTCGGCCGCGAGGAGGTGCGCCCGGAGGTAGACTCGGGAGCCCGAAGCCGCGAGAAAGAGAGAGAGGGAGGGAGGGAGCGAGAACGACGAGAGATAGATGCTCGTACGTGGGATGGCAAGGGGTTTAATCACGTTAAGTAACTCCAACCTGCTTGTGCGTCGAGGGTATTCGGAGGCGAGGTGGGCTGAGTTTGATATCTCGCCCCCTCCCGTCCTCTTCGCGGGCCACTCCGCTTCTCCTCTTCCCTCCTCCCTTTCGCCTCCCGCTCTCTTCGGTCCCTCGTTCTTCCTCTTTCTCTCTCCGCCTCGGTCTCGCATTCATCCACTTCGGAGCATTCTCCCTCGCTCTACCACGGTTATTTATCGCTAACGGAGCACCCGAACCACCCCGGCGGGATCGGGGACCCGGAGGGTGGGAAGGGCGCTATCCGATGCATACGAAGCGAAAGGGCGCGTTTAACAAGAGACGGAAGCCCGTTACGCCGACGGCCTCTCCGTGTACCCCCTTTCCCCTCTCCCATCCTCGTTGCCCTCCCCGCTTTCCTTCCGACGCCGTGGCCGAACCCGGCGTTATTAGGAAAATGGACCGGAGCGACGCGGCGGTGAACTTTTTAAGGCAGCTCTCTCCTCCTCCTCCTCCTCCTCTTCTTTCTCTCCCTCTGTCTCTTCTTCCGTCGCTCGAGCTCCCTCTCGGACGCGCTTTCCTTCTGGTCGTCTGATTTACCCGCGTCGACGCTTCTCTCGGTGTAGAGGGCTTTCGAGAGGACGTTCGAGCTTACGGAATTCCTCCCAGGCTCGTGTTAATAATTATTGCAAAAGCACCCGGAAGTTGCTATTAAACTGCAAAAGGGCTTGCCAAGTTCTACGGGAGTGCGTGATATTTGGTAAATATTCGGTAAACGGAGCGACGGAGATTGTAAAACGACTAGAATCCTGAAGGCGGATACGAAGTTTGGTTTGTCCACAACGTCCACGATCATGAACTTATTTTTATGTTTTATGCATAATTAGCCAATATTGGTCCAATCCTCCTGATCATTGTTTCAACACTATGGTTATTTTATTTCAATCTTTAGAATATGTTGACCCGATTGAAGCAAATTGTCCGTCGAAGAAAATATCCGTTATGAGGTACCGATTCATCTTTTGTTCAGTCAATATAACAATTTCGCTTCCTCAATTTGACATTTCTTTGGACGTATTTGCTGTAGCAATGCGTCAAGCAATTTTTTTTCTCGTCTAGATTATGTCGATTACGAATCGTAATTTCTACGAGTCGATTGCGCGAGAGAATAGGGAACACCGAAATTCTAAACGAGCTTCGACGTTGCGACTATTGTGATGGCTGAAGAATTAATTTCTTAATTTAAGTGAATTAGAACCGGGGAAGTTTCAATTACCTAAGCTCGGCATGTATTATGGAAATGTCGTGCGCCATTTCCTAGCCGAAACAGTATTTTACTCGGATTTGCTAGTTACAATTACAGTCGGTAAGGAGGAAGTCAGAGCCTACCGCAATACAGCTCAAGTTGATTTGATACCTCGTTACAAGACGATTGCGTGTAATCCATATTACCAAGCGCTGTGATTGCTATTTCCACTAAAATTAGGTACATTTAACGATGGACTTAGATGCCACGTCCGACCACATAGGGCCTTATGTACACATAGGGAAATAATTGGGCAAGTAGGTCAGGCCGCCCGACGTAAGTAACCACTAGTCGGTAATCGATATTCAATATTTAATTTGGCCTATCCACAGCCCTGTTCGCCCCAGGGCCACTAGGTTGTACAGCTGCCTCGTAATGGTGATACAAGCTTGACTATGTCGTATCAGGAATCAAGAGATCGATGAAATACGTTTGCCATGTCATTACTATAAAGTAGATACTCGTAAATATCTGCCTCTTCAAGTATTAACACCTCCGTGTATTCCGATTATTTCCCCCATGGACTAATCAACTCCCAACGAATTCGTTAATAATGCTACCAATATTTACTAAATTAATCGTATTTATTATATAAAATTTAGAAGCATGCAGTTTTGATGTATAGATGTTACGGTGAATGACCGAAATCTGGAGAATGTCGACTTTCACCGGTGAATGTCAACATTCACATAGTCGTTTCGTGTATGTCCGAAATATTTGCTAAATACCCTTATTTCTGACTTACACCGGTAAATGTTGACATTCACCATGCACTAATACCTGTGATTGTCGACACACACTGGAGAGGGTCCGAATGTACAAGAAGGTAATGAAATATTCGATCTTTCACCGACGTATTTGGTATCTGTTGACATTCACCGGTGAAAGTCGACATTCTCCAATTTCGGTCATTCACCGTAACATAGACACAGAGAAAAATTTGGCTCTTTTAACAAAATCGTTTGATTGCATTTGGTTAATTTCAAAAAGCGTTTAAATCGAGCGGAACGAATTTTAGTTCATTTGACCGAACTAGTTTGTTTGAATCAGCTAACGTCACTTGATTAAACAGTTTTGTTAATTTTACGAAATATTTTCGACAATGAAATTCCCGCATCCATGTTATTGATATTTCTAAAGCTAATAAAACTGTTTAAATAAAACATTTCAGTTAATTGAAGTAAACCAATTTGGTCAAGTAAATCAAATTTTGGTCCACTTAAGGGGTTACACCACTTTGACGCACCCAAAAATTACGGCTTTTCAAGAATTTTTTTTTAAGAGTTAAAACGTTTTTATCCAAATTAAAGTACAGTAAGGTATTATACTACTATTAAACCCGCTCACTGCGAAAATCGGTGATCATGCGGTGGGCAGGTGTATAGGTGTAAACGCGTTTTTCTTAAACCTGCATTTTAAAAATCGGTGGGCACTCTAGCTCCGCCAATTTTCAATCAATTGTCTTGATTTTTTTTTAATTTTATTCGCGATATGTTTATCTAGCGAAATACATATGTTTTTTTCAATGTATTGGTATTCGCGTTTTTTATGCAACATTAATTAACGAAATTTAGGGCAACATACGTATCTTTCCTTTCAAATCGATGCCATATTGTGAAAAATGCATATTTTTGAAAACGGCTACGTATTTCGCTAGCTTTTGGGCTACAGAAACTAATTCTTTTTCGTTTATTGTTCTAACTTAAACCTGGACTGAGTTATCGTGCCCACCGCACGATCATCGATTTTCGCGGCGCTCCGGTAAATCGCCTTTCAAGCCGCCATTTTTGTAAATAAAAAAACACAAAAAAGCATTTTTTTTGTTTAATAGTAGTATAATACCTTACTGTACTTTAATTTGGATAAAAACGTTTTAATTGTTAAAAAAAAATTCTTGAAAATCCGTAATTTTTGGCTGCGTCAATGTGGTGTAACCCCTTATGCTAAACGTATTCTGAAATGAACTAAATGCAGTCGAACGATTTTTTCTAATGGACTAAACTGTTTTTCTGCGTAAGCGAAATCCTGATAGCACCTTTTACAATACTACTTGACGAATTAACGGCAAAATACACACACACACATGCATGTAAAATATTTCATTTGCATATAGGATTATTTCTAGACGATTAAAGTTCGATCGAGAAGTCTACCGGGAAGAGTCAACAGGTAGTGGTTTTCATCGAAGATACCTCAAGCGAATCAAAGTACAAAGAGCGACGCATCGAATATGCGCGAAAGTGAGGGCACTTTCTATGATGCGACGACACAGCATTGGCTTCAAGTGCACTCCATCGAGTGACTTTATTTACAAATGGAAACATGGTCGATAGAGTTTGCGTGTCTTTCCTTTAAACGATTGCATACATAACTGGACCTCCTGAACATGTGTTGGCTAACAAGGGACAGTTAATTGAGACGTTTCCATAATGGATAAAATTTCAATCGTGAGTGTTTTAAGCAATTACAATACAGATATTATCTTGGGGTATGTTATACCGTAGGGGTTGAATCTCCGAGTGGGGCTGCTTAATTGCGGCTTGTCTCGATAGGTTTTTTACTAACAAGATTTGCACCCCTGGGGTTAATTAAGGGGATGTGAAAGTGGCATCCGAAAGCTCAATCGTTCATAAAACTTTTCTACGAACTGGGCGTCTCAAATCGTTTCACACTTTAAAACGTGAATATGGAGACCCTAAGGTAGGTCCTGAAACTCGCGAAATTTCATTTTTTATAAACTATTTTTAAAATACCTATAAACAAATTTGAAAATAATTGAAATTTCATGAGTTTCAGAACCTTCCTTCTAGGCTCCCTATTCACGTTGTAAAGTTTCAAACTATTCGGTAAATCGAGTTGGGAGAAAAGTATTATAAACAAAGCCTCTTTAATGCCACTTTCACATCCCCTTAAGGTGATGTGAAGCTCAATTGTTCATAAAACTTTTCTCCGAACTGGGCGTCTCAAATCGTTTCATATTTTAAAACGTGAATATGGAGACCCTAAGGTAGGTCCTAAAACTCGGGAAATTTCATTTTTTATCAACTATTTTTAAGATACCTCTAAAAAAATTTTGAAAAGAGTTGAAATTTCATCAGTTTCAGGATCTTTTTTATAGGCTCCCTATTCACGTTGTGAGGTTTCAAACTATTCGGTAAATCGAGTTGGGAGAAAAGTATTATAAACAAAACCTCTTCGATGCCACTTTCACATCACCTTAATCGTGAACTCGATGCGTACCTGTTTCATGTCACATTATACTAACTACAAAAATCTCTAACTTCTTGGTAGTTAATAACGATTTCGTTCATCTCTCGTTTCACATGCTGCATTGGAAATCGATGCCCTGTCAAAAACCCATTTAACGCGACACTTTTTATTACACTTCATACTTAATATATGCCGTATTTTTTGCATCAAGTTTCTGATTTCTCGGGAGTACACGCGAAAAAACGTTCCACGTGTTCTCGCAATGTGGAAATGACAGAGAATAAAATTTAATAGCTGATAAGAGAACGAGACGAGAGGAGAGCGGTGTGCCTAAGCAAACGACTTTGTGCAAGGCCCGACGATACGACGAACAAACGAATGAAATATTTCCGTTGCTCGGAGTTGTCTTTCGGCTGCTTCAAACGCGACGCCCGAGGCAATCCTCCTCTTCTCACCTTGACAAAGCGAATTCAAACGAAGATGACTCCTTCAGGGGATAAGAGGAAAAAGTCGGAAGAGGGAGGAGGGACGAGAGGCAGAAGAAGAAGTGGAAGCGAGACCCGGAGTCAATTCCAGACGCTGGGAACTGCTCGACAAAACTTTGCCTCTATCGAATCGTCCGAATCACGGAAACTCGAAACTCCATCGCTGGTGGACGCGTTGCCTTCTATGTATGACCACACTTAACGTTGGTTCAGACGTTGGAAGCCGACTTAAGTCTCAGCGATGGTTCAACGATAGGGTTCGGGGGAGATTAGGCTATCGGTGCCGCACCAACACGTAATGGGGTTATCCCTTTCCACGATTTCCATGGATCTTGTCAGGACTTAAGAGGTTCAGGGAAGGATTGCGAATGAGTCTGACCAGTTCACGACATGCGACGTTTAAAAAGATCCGGATGGTTTTACCAAATTAAGTGGTTACAGATTTATGGTAGTCTGCCTTTGAACCTCGAATGTACCGTGACAAACTTATATTGTGCTGATTTAAAGAAATTGCGCTGAAGTTAAAGAAGGTCAAGGATTGATTTTGACTCTGAATCTTAGGATTCTAGACGCTGGGAACTGCTCGGCAAAACTTTGCCTCTATCGAATCGTCCGAATCACGGAAACTCGAAAATCCATCGCTGGTGGACGCGTTGCCTTCTAGTATGACCACACTTAACGTTGGGTTAGATGTTGGAACCGACTTAAGCCTCAGCGATGGTTCAACGATAGGGTTCGGGGGAGATTAGGCTATCAGTCCGCACCAACAGGTAATTGGGTTATCCCTTTCCACGATTTCCAAGGATCTTGTCAGGATTCAAGAGGTTCGGGGAAGGATTCCGAATGAATTCGAGTCTGACCAGTTCACGACATGCGACGTTTAAAAAGATTTACCAAATTAACTGGTTACAGATTTATGGTAGTCTGCTTTTAAACCTCGAGTGTACCGTGACAAACTTGTATTGTGCTGACTTTTAAAAATTGCGCTGAAGTTAAAGAAGATCAAGGGTTTATTTTGACCCTGAATCTTAGGATTCTAGACGCTGGGAACTGCATGGAAAAACTTTGCCTCTATCGAATCGTCCGAATCACGGAAACTCGAAACTCCATCGCTGGTGGACGCGTTGCCTTCTATGTATGAGCACACTTAACGTTGGTTTAGACGTTGGAACCGACTTAAGTCTCAGCGATGGTTCAACGATAGGGTTCGGGGCAGATTAGGCTATCGGTGCCGCACAAACACGTAATGGGGTTATCCCTTTCCACGATTTCCAAGGATCTTGTCAGGATTCAAGAGGTTTAGGGAAGGATTGCGAATCCTTTCGAGTCTGACCAATTCACGACATGCGACGTTTAAAAAGATCCGGACGGTTTTACCAAATTAATCGGTTACAGATTTATGATAGTCTGCTTTTGAATCTCGAATGTACCGTGACAAACTTATATTGTGCTGATTTTAAAAAATTGATCTTGTCAGGACTCAAGAGGTTCAGGGAAGGATGGCGAATGAATTTGAGTATGACCAGTTCACGACATGCGACGTTTAAAAAGGTCCGGACGGTTTTACCAAATTAATCGGTTACAGATTTATGGTAGTCTGCTTTTGAACCTCGAATGTACCGTGACAAACTTATGTTGTACTGATTTAAAAAAATTGCGCTGAATTTAAAGAAGGTCAAGGGTTGATTTTGACCCTGAATCATAGGATGAAGTCATGCGAGCAGCAATAGTTCGATAATGGACGATTTCATAATACGAGTCTGATTTTATGATCGCATTCGGAGGTCCAGGGGCAGGACCAAAGAGGGACTGGTCTCTCGGTACCGTACCAACGGGTAATTGAGTTACCCCGTACTCCGAAGCTTCCGAGGGTATCTCGTGTCTTTGAAGATTCGATAACGGGGTCTGTCGAGTTCAAAGCTGGGCTATTCCAAACCTGCGTCGTTACCGATGCTCGAATCAAATCAAGCGTATCAATTTCCATTTACAAACTTGCGAAGTTTCAGATCCAGAATTAAGGAGTCAATTCGGAATACTAATCTATGCATAAAGAGATTTCGCAAGTAACCTAAGTTTCTAAGTCATAAACGGAAAATAAACATCTGATTACGTGTCCGCAGTAGTCGATTTTCGTTAAGGTGAAGTGAAACCCCTTTCAAATCAGTCAATTCGAATACAACACTTTTCTTTAAGGGTATTGGACCAAACTGTCCGAAACTTTGACACATCACTCCTGATCATCTAAGAATTGTCCCGACACATTCAAAATTTGGATTTAAAAAAAAAAATGTTTAACTCAGCCCAGACCAGAACCAAATGGCGTCAACTCTCATATTTCGATCAATAAACAATTATCGAAGGCTCTGATATGAGAATCGAAAGGGTCAGGACAATTTTACGACAATTTAGAACACTCTGATAATCGATAAATTCGCATTTGAACGGGATAAAGGCAAAAAAAGTGTTGTATGCGCTTCTATGCCAAAACGATAAGAATACGAAGTTTCGGCGTGAAAATTTAATTGACCTGGAAATCACAAATGGCGCAAGGGGTTCCTCTGCAGTCAATTAGGGCCCTAGAAAGCACGAATCCAGAGGATTTCTGGAGTTTTACTTCGATTTCTTGATATTTATCGTACGAAAGCGACAGGTGGAGTATGCCATTTGGTACAATATCCAATATAATTCGACACATCTATCAATATAAAACCGAACGACGGCAACGTAGGCATTTAGAAGAATCTTCTTTATCGACGTCGTTCAAGTTCCTCGACGTGTTTCACTTCCCCTTAACACGCTATTCTACAATCGAAAACCCCCAATCCGTGGATCTGGCAAGATTTTCTCGTAGCTCGCATTATAACCGTGAATAAAATTAATTACTATTATTATTAATAAAGTACGAATTTATGCATATGCGTTGAAACGCAACTTTACAAATGTTACGGAAAATGTACAGTTGGTCGTTACAAAAACGCATTTCATGTTTAGATCACGAGTAATGAGGGTTGCGAACGTGTGCTCTAGAACATCAATCAGTGCCCGTACCAAAGTCTGTCGCCACCTATACCCGTTCGTTTCCCAATACTGTAATAATTGCGGCGTTGAAGCGTTGTATCGATTAGAGAACGACACGAAATATTTGATAGCCGCTCGAATTACGTAACTCGAAATTCGTTTACCTTACTTACATGTATATATAAATTGCTTGTTACAAAACTGCCTTCACAGCGCAAAGCGTTCTGACTAAATATTGACTGGCAAGTAAGTCGTTTGTTTTTACAGCGTCAAATTACCAAGTCCAGGGAGCAATATTTACAGTCTTGTACCCGACTCTATGTAAGTATGCCTACCTATATCCGTTAGCGTAGCAACAAGGACCTTACCGAGGGGTAATTGAATTTACCTAGTCTCCCGGTATCCGGTGGAATCCCGTTCAAACCGTGGAAGTCCGATAAAGGGTTATGGTCGAATCTCAAGCTGATTTCTCCTGACCCTTCCAACTCAGCGAAAATGCAGCTGGTCAAATCGAGTATTTCGACTTCCGGATATAAACTCGCAGAGCTTGCCTTCCGAAACCAGAGGGAGATAATTTTGGAATACCAAACTCTGTTCCGGGCTTCGCATAACGTGCTCTCGATTAAGGACTTGGGCTTGAATTACGTTTAGGGCTTTACATTTCCTCAAGTAGGGTAACATGTATGCAAGTAATATTAATATTCTACTACGACTTATCATGTATAATAAGGCGCCTCATCCATAAGCTACGAAACGAATTGCACAAACGAGCTCCCCTTGTCGTTACACTTGATCCGCGGTACTATTTTCCTATTCGATCGACATGATTTCTTCTTTCTCAATAAATTATAATGAAGCTTAAGGTGAAGTGAAACATGACGAGGCACTTGATCGACGTCGGTAAAAAAGATTTGTCTAAATACCTATGTCGCTGACGTTCGTTTTTATATTGACAGCTGTATGGAATTTTATTGAGTGTTTTACCAAATGGCATACCCTACCTGTTGTTTTTGTACAATAATTATAAAGGAATCGAAGTAAAACTCCAGAAATCCTCTAGATTCATGGTTTCTGAGGACCTAATTGACTGCAAAGGGACCCCCTGCGCCATCTGTGGTTTCCGCATCAACTAAATCTTCACTCCGAGAACTCATATTACCATCGTTTTAGTTTAGCAGCACATAAGACACTTTCTTTGCCTTTATCCCGTTGAAATGCGAGTTTATCGATTACCGGAGTCTTCTAAATTGTCGTACAATTGTTCTGACCCTTTCGTTTCTCATATCAGAGCCTTCGATAATTGTATATCGATCGAAATATGCGAGCTCGACGCCATTTTGATTCTGGTTTGGGCTAAGTTAGAAAATTTTGTTAAAAAATCCAAATTTGTAATGTGTCAGGACAATTGTTAGATGATCAGGAGTGATGTGTCAAAGTTTCGGATAGTTTGGTCTAATACCCTTAAAAAAAAATGTTATATTCGAATCGACTGATTTGAAGGGAATTTACTTCACCTTAGGCACGTCGTAATATATTGGTCTGTAAACATAGAAATGAAAATATACCAGAACGAGAAACGTTACTTAAGCCACTTTCATAACCATCGGTACACACGCGATGTTCTTGAATTTATTCCGAAATCTCGGGAAATCTATTCCGAAATCAAACAATTTATCGTGCGAGGATATATCAGTGAGAGGAATGAGAAAATTCCGATAACCGGAGTATATTTTCATGTCGTTTCATCTTGAATACCGAGAATGTCATCTGCATCCTTAAGGTTTCGCGGTTATCTGTATGCACCCTCACTCACGAAAATCCCATCTTGAGGGTGGGATGTAAACGTACCCATCGGTCCAGGGGCAGGACCCGGGGGAGGAGACCGGACTGTCAGTGCCGTTCCGAGGGGTAATTGAGTTACCCCATCTCCCCATTTCCTGGGACATCTTGTCGAGACTCTGAAGCACCATGAAATCCTGGCGGATCAAATCGAGCATTGACTTACCAACACAGACCCGTAGAACTTCCAACTCGAATGCCAAGGTCAAGTAAATACTTTAGAGAAATTTGTCATCGAAGGTGACCGATCAGAAATCACAAGAAAGACCCTACGTGAAAAAGCTGCGAGATCCAGAATAACACTGATTACTAAAATTTCCAATCTTTTGCATTTCGTTAGTTTTATCTAATAAAATTCCAAATATGCACACATTTTTCATGACAAATACCGAATCATGTTAGACAGTTATACTTACACGGGAAGAATTTATCAGGGTATTAATTAAAACTTCCAATCTTGTTTGATGAGTTTTCGGCAGGACAAGTCAGCTGATACGACAGATATATGGATGTTGTGGCGGGCTCGTATTAAGGTTTTGGGTAATATAATTCTCATACGCCCAGTCAGAGGGAAAGAATTGCATTTATTGCCACGTGCTCCGGCAACTACTTTGGACCGTGCCGTCCGGCAGACTGACCTGTGTCGCCGTCTCTTTGCGCTCGTAGCGCCATCTCCCGTATTTTCTATATAAGCGTGCCGCGATAACGGATGAACTATCTCGAAATTATCCCATTCTTTTTAAAGATGAAATTACTTAGTCCACGTTCTGACCTCAAACGCCTAAAAATGTTGAACCTAGTTATGTCAAGAACTGGATTTCGTGTTTCCAAACTTCAGGCGTAAAATAGGTCAAATAGAAATGCTGGAAAGGTGTCGAAGTGTCGTTGCCGTTGAAAGCAGGCAATTCAAATATCCTATTCTTCATGCTCGGATTTCCTGATGACATTTCGTCGAATCTGAGCAACTCCGATAAAGGGTGCACCGAACGAATTTACACAGTCGATTTCTCCTCCCCAAGTTTCGACGTCGCGAATGTCACAAAGCCGAGTGGATCGAGTCGAGGATCGACCTTTGCAGAGAATTCACAAAACGAAACGTGACTGTCGAGCACGAATCATATTCGTGGTTTAACGATAATCAATGTGCCATTAACCTACACATTTGACGCGTTAAATCTTTTGAAGATAAATTCGAAATCAAATACGCCCGTGGAAATCCTGAAACTTAATATTATTCCTTCGTTTTAGAATTTTTATTTGCACTATACGTTTCAACTCCAATACCTTAGAAAACCGTCGCGTTCGTTCCGTCTAATCACTAGCTCTAAAAACATCTATTGATAAGCGAACTACAAATTTCGATAGATATTAATTTACGCCTTCATACGTAACATCTTTCGTAAAGTTTATAAACATCACGATATGAGGCCATAATTATGAAAGTGGTCTAAGTCAAAATTAAAAAAAAAAATGAGTATCAGTTATTTCACCCCACATTATTTTAAACTAAATTAATTCAATGTAATTTTTACGATATTGTAAAAAATGAACCATTAAAGAACGGTTGTAATTTCAACATTATATGGAATTCATTTAGTGTTAATTATGAAAGCGGTCTAAGATAGAAGCGCATAAAACACTTTTTTGCCTTTATCCCGTTCAAATGCGAGTTTATCGATTACCAGAGTGTTCTAAATTGTCGTAAAATTGTCCTGACCCTTGCGTTTCTCGTATCAGAGCCTGCGATAATTATATTTTGATCGAAATATGAGAGCTCGACGCCATTTTGGTTCTGGTCTGGGCTAAGTTAAAAAATTATTTCCACAAATCCAAATTTTGATTGTGTCAGGATAATTCTTAGGTGATCACGCGTCATGTGTCAACGTTTCGGACAGTTTGGTCCAATAGTCTTAAAAAAAAAGTATTATATTCGAATCGACTGATTTGAAGGGGGTTTTACTTCACCTTAAGTGAACGTATTCCGAGCTCCTATAAAAAACTCTACCTATTACTCTGCCGTTGTACATTCCAATAACGTCTGTCAGAACTTCTTTCGTATTAATCACGCGGGTATTTCCTTCATGCAGATTAATAAATGTATAGCATGTATCGACAGTAACGGAAAAAACTCCTGACACTGAATCGAACGGAACGTCCCCTGTAAAAATCCCTCAGAGAACTCACATGGTTTCGAGAAGCCGAACCCAAAGCCCAATCAAGCGAGAGATCAACGCGCTTAGGGGCGTCCGTGCTCGACGACTAATTTTATCGACTAGTTTGCGAAAAGTCCCCTTAGGGTTCCGTCGCGACGAACGTCCTTCGACGAGGAGGGAAACCCTCCCTTTCCCAGGAGAGAGGAAGGAGAGACAGTCCGAGAGAGAAGGAGAAAGGGAAGCTCTCGAGACATTACAAACTCTCCCGGGAGATTTCCGAAAGGCCCCTCTTTCCGTTTCGCAGCCGCTTCGTTCACTTGCTCACCCACTCGATCCCTCCCGACCTCCCAGACTTACTGGTCTGGCCCTAATTAACTTTCCGGTACCGAATTTAAATTTCTGGCTTGGTGTCGGTCGCGCCGTCTCCCTTCCTCCCGCCACCCCCGGCCTCGGTCGGTCTCTTTCCTTCGTCCGGGCCGGGACGAAGCAGTGGGCGGGCTCGAATCTCCAGGTGGCGTTGAAAGGTACAATTATACCGTTCACCCGGCTCCTCCCGACTTAACCTAACCCGCCCGGGCGCATAATGAATTTTTGATTCGACGTCAAGCGTTAAGTCCGTTCGCAGGGCGGCGATAATTCAGTTAAGTAGGCACCACCGACAGAAATAAATTTCGCGAGCCGCGTCGTGAAAGGGAGGCGGCACAATGGGAGAGATTGAAGGAAAAGTTGCTCGAAAAAGAAAAAGGCAATTGCGCTAAGCGATTCCTACGTTCCTACGACAAATTCCTCGGTTCTCTTTGCGCGATATCATGTAATAAAAGGTTCGCCGGAGTTTCACGTACGTCGACCGAGGTCTTATTTGGCTTCACTTTAACACGAATTCAACGTCAAAGTTATTTCAACTAAACGTATGTTGGCCATGGAATTACCGAGGTACGGAATATGCAACCCAAAATGTGTACTAAAATGGAGCAGAAATTCCTAACGTAATGAAAATGTACCTTTTCTTTTTTTTTTTTCTTGCGAACGCGTAATGCAAGCGGTAATGGACGCGAAAAGTTTACCGCAGTTAGCAGGGGATTCGCTGAAGAGAAAACTTTCGAGTGGAGGGTGCAGTACTCGTTATAAACCCGATATCAAGTGTAATACTTCGAAAAGTACCTACACGCTTTGAGGAGGTATAAACGCACTTAAACGCATATCTGATCATTTGCGCTTAATCATGCGAGAATGCGGATAAAATCAATATGAATGTCGTATCGTTTCATTTTGCTAACAATATGTATTATTTCCTCGGGAACAAAATGATTAATGAAGCCCTCTGGGATTCATCCCCTGCGCCAGTATCAGTTGATCAAAACGGAGCATTCCTAGCAATATTAATTACGAACTTGATTAAATACCGCAGAAACTTTAGTATCTGTCATTCGGGCCAATGATACCTCCTAAAAGGGGGCAGAAAGATTTATTTCATCTCTCTCCCCTACCGTGAAACCTAAGCCTAGTAGCATAGAATAATGTCTAAATATTTCTTTGTAATCTTTGCTGAATATCTCAAGCGACAGATTTTTTAAGATTTCTTGTAGATTTCATTCGAAGATATTTGAAATATTTCTTGAAAATCTCAACGACATATTTATTTCAATAATTTATAAACATATAGAGAAATATTTTTTAACTTATTAACATAATAAAAATACATATTTTACTTCACAACTATTATCGGACACTTCATTTGGTATGAAAAAAAAACCCAGGAATTTTTGTAAGTTTTTCGTTCCGTTATTTCATTATGGGAGCAAAACGCGTAATTTTTATTTTAAATATTTTTAAAACGTTTATAATGTATTCGGCAGATCACATTTAAAAGATACTTGTATTAAAATGAAACGAAATGTTTTGTATATCTGATAGAAAAAAATTATGAAAAGACAGAGCTAATGTTCTAAAGTAAACGTTTTGCAAATATTTCAAATGTTTGCTAAATATTTACAAAATATACGATATTCGTTTAATATATAGAAAATATAGTACAAATATTTTGTGCTACTAGGGTGATCTTAAACCACCCTTATGGGTTGGTTTACGAGTATCTTCGCGGCTCCTTCAACATAATCGTACATCTGGAACATTGCAGATTCAAGGGGTAACGAAATGGAAATATAAAACTCATAAGCGATATTTCCAATTATTGGGGAGCTCGTCATCCTCCGTCATATTCCGGTGACACGAAGCGAAGGGTTGAAGAGCGACCACGCCGGGCATACGTATAATTTATTGGATTTACATCCTCGAGGAAGCGAGCCATCGTTCGCGATGAGTACGCGATTGAATATTAAATGGCCCGTATTTCGGGGCATACTGAATTTCAGCGGCCATACCGTGAAGAGGAGAAGGAGGTAACCGTCGAACGTGGACCCGACAAGTCGGGAGGGACTCGATGCTGGACGGTAGAGAGGGTGAGAAGACGAGAGGTGATTGCCGGCGGCGATTTCAATAATTAATGTCACGGGAATTGCTCGGGTATCCCGGCTCCCTTAAACCTGGAGAAATTCCCGAGACCCTTCGCCGGAGCTCCGGCCCACTAACTCGAGATGATTCTCATTAGCGACCCGAGCTCGCCTTGGCGGTGTGGCTTATACTCCTAACCTCTTTATCGTTGCGATCCTTCTCCGTCCTGTCCTGCTTTCGGGACTCGCCTCCGCCTTAGGGCTCTGAAGATTTTGTGATCCTAACCACTCAAATGGGATAATCGAGAAAGTAAAAGCTATTCGTGCGAGTGGAAAAAAAAAAGAATTGGGTTTTTGATACATAAGCGCGTGACTCGAAATCGTCATGCCGATCATTGAGAGGTACAATGACAGGAAGAAGATAGATCTTGCACTATCGAAAGTACTGAAATGGTCCAACGGGGTTTCATCCCTACTTTTTCATTGAAATATGAATTTTGAAATAGGTCCTACAAGCTTTTACTTGAGCACAGATATATTACTAGGGACAACTTAAGTGATGACAGTATCTGCAATTTTTTATTTTCATCTTGATCTTTATCTCGTGGTTTGGACAGTACTTCCATTAATTTCTAGATCAACTATACCAATCGGATACTTTTCGTGCGTGCATGTGCCTGCTCTCGAATCGGGTAATTGCGGATGGACCTAGGAGCTAATTTTGTGTACTCGTGGATTTTCGGTGGGGGCTGAGTGGAAAAAGAAAGAATTCGGTTTTTGATACATAAGCGCGTGATTCGAAATCGTCATGCCGATCACTGAGAGGTACAAAGACAAGAAGAAGATAGATCTTGCGCTATCGAAGGTTCTGAAATGGTCCAGCTGGGTTTCATTCCTACTTTTTCATTGAAATATGAATTTTGAAATAGGTCCTACAAGCTTTTACTTGAGCACAGATATGTTACTAGGGACAACTTAAGTGATGACAGTATCTGCAATTTTTTATTTTCATCTTGATCTTTATTTCGTGGTTTGGACAGTACTTCCATTCATTTCTAGATCAACTATACCAATCGGATACTTTTCGTGCGTGCATGTGCCCGGTTTCGAATCGAGTAATTGCGGATGGACCTGGGAGCTAATTTTTTGTACTCGTGGATTTTCGGTGGGGGCTGAGTAGGAATCCAAAGTGGGATTCCAATCGATGATCAATCTACTGATCAAGGGCTGATTGGGAATAAACGGCCGTACGAGCGCTTTCTTGGCTCCCTGCGAAGTCAGGACAAAAGCTAGTTATCCAATATTCTGTAAAAACTTTTCTGTTTTTTCGAGGAGTGGTGCCTTTTTTTTTTTGAGAACTCTAAATCGTATTTCGGTCAGCGACAAGAGAGAGGTTCAGGATTCTCACGTTGACTCAGAAGCGACGCGGTTAACACGTGTAGAATTTCAGTAACAGAAATAGAACCGTAGTTCTAAGAAAGTAAAGTAAATTAGAAATAAATGATTTATTTCCTTGTCATTTTAAGACGAATGTTTAAATAATAGATCTTCATTCATCCGGGCGTTACAGTTCAATTACCAATTATAAGAGTGGAGGGAAGTTCGAACCTCAAATTCAGATCCACTAAATTCAGCTAAACATCGTCGACAGTTGATATTTGAACGTTGACACGCTAAAGGCATATGGATGCTGTTTTCACTTTTCACGTCCATATAAATGTATATTTTAATGAACATATTTCGCGACAGATGAAATAACGTATCAATTGTAAGAGAAACGGCCACATTTTATGGTTGATTCCCATTGTTACGATACAGATGAACACCGAAGCGAGTGGACTGGTTATTTGTGTGGAGAATCGGGGAACGCTGCAACGAACTGACCTCTATTTGTGTCTCGTCGTGCGGAACCATTCATCGATTTGTTTCGGGGAGATGGATGGTACGATGGTTTGCCATTTTCGCTATATAAAAGAGTAGGGAAGGCCTCGCGGAATATGGCCTAGGAGTCACGACAGATGACAAACCTCGGGAAGCTCGATGCTCGATATATGAATCAAGTCGACAACCGACTGCTGTCATCTGAGACACGTATGTTATACAAACAATACGGAAACGGTAGAGCAGCTTGCGTATGTCAAAACAAGAAAGGATCGTTTCGTTGCTAAAAATAATGGGATTGTCGCAAAAGCAGTTGTCGCAATCTCTCCTGGGTGATAAACGAGGAAAAATTGGGGAACAACGATTTGAAAGCTCCCAGTTTTTTTTTTCTGCACATGAAGGTAGATAAAATAGATGTATAGTTTGCATGACCTCGGCCGAAGACAGACATCGATCTTAAGACTCAATCGAAAAAGGCTGATAACAGCTAATAATATAAGAGAGATTTTTCAATTAAAAAGAGAAACAAGTCACCGTCGTTCACGTTTTCGTCACTGCTGCTTGGGCTGTATGACGCGTTCATCCGAGAATATTATAATAATAGAGACTGGGTATTTCTTAAATTACCTTTATTTGGAATCACAATTTAGTTTATTTCCCACCACTAAAGGAGACAGATTTCTTCACTGAGTCTAAAAATTGTGTTTGAAATT
This sequence comes from Orussus abietinus, assembly GCF_000612105.2. Classification (NCBI taxonomy): domain Eukaryota; kingdom Metazoa; phylum Arthropoda; class Insecta; order Hymenoptera; family Orussidae; genus Orussus; species Orussus abietinus. The sequence continues at coordinate 27,255 of NW_019394449.1, forward strand.
GTTTTAATACTCTATAATTGCATACTCATACAATATGATGAGTATTTCAATAAAGAGCATTCGATGTGACACGCATAAATGATATTGCCAGAAAAATTAACATTATTGAAAAAAAGGTTTCTTTAATTCAACGATAAAGTCACGTGGAACAGTTATCCTGGATGCAGATTTCAAACATTAACCGGGAAGACGGTTCTTCCTTGCTTTGCATTTAGAAAACTAATCCTGGAGATTTGCGACATTCCGGAGTTTCCCTATACGCGGAGATTCTGGAAAAAATTGTTTTTCCAGTGGCGCTAAAAGAATCAAAAGAAGCTTTAGACGCCTTGAGATCGGAAGCCTGACCTAGTTGCACAAAATATTTGTCCTATATTTTCCATATATTTAACGAATATCGTACATTTTGTAAATATTTACCAGACATTTGAAATATTTGCCAAACATTTACTTTAGAATATTATCTCTATAATATTTATATAATATTACCTCCATGTGTTTTCATATTTTTCTACCAGATATATAAAACATTTCGTTTCATTTTAATACAAGTATTTTTTAAATATTATCTGCCGAATACATTATAAACGTTTTAAAAATATTTAAAATCAAAATCACACGTTTTACTCCCATAATGAAATAGCGGAACGAAAATATTGGAAAAATTTCTCGTGTTTTTTGATACCAAATGAAGTGTCCGATAATAGTCGTGAAGTAAAAAAATGTATTTTTATTATGTTAACAAGTTAAAAAATATTTCTCTATATGTTTATAAATTATTGAAACTAAATACGTCATTGAGATTTTCAAGAAATATTTCAAATATCTTCGAATGAAATCTACAAAAAATCTTAAAAAATCTGTCGCTTGAGATATTTAGCAAAGATTACAAAGAAATATTTAGAAATTATTCTATACTACTAGGGTGTACCCTCTCGATAGACCATAGGATATATCGGAAGTCGACGAAGTGCCCAGAGTTAACGCATTACGTACATTCGCCAAGCAAGAGTGGAATTTTCCGATGTGACCAAATAGCCTTTATCCCGGACTATCTTAGTCGCTCCATATTATTTTATCTCTTTTTAATCCAACATTTAGAGATTTTGGACAAGTTTAGCATGTGTTGGGGTAAAGTTTGGCAAACTATTGATCGACATCCGAATTATTGTAAAAAAAGTGCGAAACGAATATTTCAATTTCCGGTACCAGGCAATATACATGCAACAATATCCCCCGTTATTAAAATCGGGTGATACAAAAATCAGCTTAAATGTTCGGTATACAATACCGGAAGAACAAAGATCAAGATTCTCCTCTACTTCCGCAACGAAGTCCGTAACAACTACAAGACGTTCATTCCCGTTTCGCTAATTGAAAGATACACCATCGTCGGCGAACTTCATTAAAAAAAGAAGAAGAGCAGTTCCGTCCGTTCGACAGAAATACATCGGCCGTCTGCGTCCTTATTTCGGGTTCAGAGCACATCGAAAGACCCGACCCTTCGTAGGATAAAATAGCTCCACGATATCCACTTCGGCGGGGGCCGAAATTACCGGTACACGGAAATAGCGAGAATCCGGCTAAATTTGTAGAGTAGTATTTCCAAATATTCTGCCCGACGAGTCCTTCCCGCGCAGGTGGAGAGTCGGGTCGCGGATTAGCAGCGCACCCCCTCCCCGCTCCTGCTCGGCAACCCCCGAGGGACCGCTTCGAGCGATGCCCCCGCGGGGCTCCGATCGAAAGGAATCGGAAGAATCGAGGGAATCGAAATAAGGCTTTGCGACTCGGAAAACGGGAGTCGGGCGGAAGTGGTCCGGATCGAAGCGGGGGTCGGGGGGCCGGCGGAGGTGTCCCCGGTCGGGCCGAGTCGAGGGAGAGAGAGAGAGAGAGCGCGCGCGGATGCCGACGTCGCCGGCGATGCGGCTCAACGAGGATGGTCGGCCAGCCGGTTTCCATGGAAACCACCTCGAGCCGCCGCCGCCGTCACCCCCCGCGCGGCCCGCGTTCGCGGGGCGCGGCAAGTGGGAGGCGGCGGGAAGCGCGAGAGGGGGGGCAGGAGCGGGCCAGGAAGTGAGAGACCCGGCCACCGCGAGAACGCGCCACGCGATGGCCTTCCGCGCGAGAGGGGCGCCAGGGGGGTCAACGGAAGGGGCGAAGAGGAAGGTTATTTGTTACGCGATCTCTCGAGAGAGCGAGCTCGCGGGTACGCGGCCGCTCTCGCCTATACTTAACCCGCCGCCCGTGCCGACCCGCGAGTCGCGGGAGAGTGTGGGTTAAGGTGAAGTGAACCACGTCGAGGAACTTGATCGACGTCGATAAAGAAGATTTTTCTAAATGCCTACGTTGCCGACGTTGGTTTTTATATTGACAGCTGTGTCGAATTATATTGGATATTGTACCAAATGGCATACTCCACATGTCGTTTTCGTACAATAAATATCAAGAAATCGAAGTAAAACTCCAGAAATCCTCTGGATTCGTGCTTTATGGGGCCCTAATTGACTGCAGAGGGACCCCCTGCGCCATCTCTGATTTCCAGGTCAATTAAATTGTCACTCCGAGACCTCCTATTCCCATCGTTTTAGCATAGAAGCGCATACAACACTTTTTTTGCCTTCATCCCGTTCAAATGCGAGTTTATCGACTACCAGAGTGTTCTAAATTGTCATAAAATTGTCCTGACCCTTTCGTTTCTCATATCATAGCCTTCGATAATTGTATATCGATCCAAATATGAGATCTCGACGCCATTTTGGTTCTGGTCTGGGCTAAGTTAAAAAATGTTTTCCAAAAATCCAAATTTTGAATGTGCCAGGACAATTCTTAGATGATCAGGAGTGACGTGTCAAAGTTTCGGACAGTTTGGTCTATACCTTAAAAAAAAGTGTTGTATTCGAATCGACTGATTTGAAAGGGGGTTTCACTTCACCTTAAGCCGCGAATGAGCGCCAGCGCCGCTGCCGGAGACGGGGCACTAGGCAGGGGGGAGATGGGAAGTTATGGAGGAATATTCGCGCCGCGAGTCTCCTCGCTATTTCCACCGCATAATCCGGCCGTAGTGGGTCACGCGCGGATTCATGATACCGCCGAATGTGGCCGTACGTTGCCCCTTACCGTGCTCTGCCGAGGATTTCGCAAATTCGAAACATAGGACGCGCCATCTGGCGGCGACGTCGGCCTACTAAAACTCGCGTCTTCGGCGGGAAAGTTTCGACCCGCGCGATCGGATCGCTCTTTGTCCCGTCGACGGCGAGCGCGTTAACGCGCCATTTTATTCCTCGGAGCGAGTTACGTTTGACGGGACGAGCCGAGGATCGTAAAGTGCACGGTGGGTATCCGCGGAATGCGTTTTTATTAGTCCCGCCGCGTATAATCTGGCCGCTATTCGCGCGATATTATCGGGACCGCCGGATACCCCGTAATAAGGGACGAGTTGAAAAATGTACCTACATATATACTCCGCACGTTTGCATCGCTGCTCGTTTCAGTTACCGCGAAGATAAGAACGCGACCGTGTTCGGTGTAAATCGGGTCAATGATAAATAATAAAACTAAACACTCGATCTCTGCCGCTTGAAGATGGCGTCGTTGCAATAATACTCAACTGACGCGACTCGATCTTCCGCGAATTCGTTAAACTCTCGTTCTGAGATAAGCTCTTTGACGGTAGAAGAAGCTTCGGGTTATTGATAATCTTACCGATGTTCCATACCCGGACGTACAACGCACTTCGTCGTACTTGTCAATGGCAAAATTCGGTACAACTATTAACACTATGTCACTGGAAACTTACGTTATTTAATTTCTTACCACTGCATCGGGGGGTTCGTTAGGAGTAAAGCCGTATAAAATGAAAACATTATTATTATATTTTTATATGAAGCTAATTTGACTAAAAATGAACGATATTGCGTTAACGCCAATTAAATATGTAACAGTTATCTCAGATTAATTTGCACCAATGACCTCCTTCAAATTTCACTCTCCAAGAGATCAAGTAAATTCGTATATATTGCGAGACGTCAGATCAAGGTTTTACAGATACCTAATACGAGGGGGGGGGGCGTACACTGACAACAATTCATTTGTATTATTAAATACGTATATGTACAAATGTTATACAGTTCATGCAAGATCAATAAGTATTTTCTCGGACAAACTGAAAAAAAAATCTTTTTCCTACAAGATTTTTCTCGGTCATTTCACAAGATCAATTGCTTAGGATGATTTTTCTGCGAAAATCGAGATTTTAAGGTGAAGTGAAACCCCCTTCAAATCATTCGATTCGAATACAACACTTTTTTTTTAAGGGTATTAGACCAAACTGTCCGAAACTTTGACACATCACTCCTGATCATCTAAGAATTATCCCGACACATTCAAAATTTGGATTTTTAAAAACAAATGTTTAACTCAGCCCAGACCAGAACCAAATGGCGTCCAATTCTGATATTTCGATCAATATACAATTATCGAAGGCTCTGATATGAGAATCGAAAGGGTCAGGACAATTTTACGACAATTTAGAACACTCTGATAATCGATAAATTCGCATTTGAACGGGATAAAGGCAAAAAAAGTGTTGTATGCGCTTCTATGCCAAAACGATAAGAATACGAGGTCTCGGAGTGAAAATTTAGTTAACCTGGAAATCACAAATGGCGCAAGGGGTCCCTCTGCAATCAATTAGGGCCCCAGAAAGCATGAATCCAGAGGATTTCTGGAGTTTTACTTCGATTTCTTGATAATTATTGTACGAAAACGACAGGTGGAGTATGCCATTTAGTACAAAACCCAATACAATTCGACCCAGCTGTCAATATAAAAACGAACGTCGGCAACGTAAGCATTTAGAAAAATCTTCTTTATCGACGTCGATCAAGTTCCTCGACGTGTTTCACTTCACCTTAATCCCTAACACGAGGACATACAGTTTAGGTTGATATATTCGGTAATTACCGCCGCGCGGTGTCCGTCGATACCTCTGGTTCAATTTTCGGTTTCGTTAACGTACTCGTCGAACCGGTGTTCACTTTTTACCCCCCGCAAGAACCGCGAGGATTTTCTCTACCCCCGCCACCTAGCGTCGCGTCGACGACCTATACTCCTCTTTCCGTATTCGCGGTCGAACGCGCAAATTTCATGGATCGATTGGCCGCTTGGCCGCGAGAGTTAGCTTCCGGTAACGAAGTTGACTTCCGCGAGGAGCGATCCGCTCGTTAAAGGGGATCCGCCCGGGAGGGCGAAGCGAGATGGTCGTGTGAATTTGTCACGGTATCGAGCGGTACATATGGCGTTCCACCGTCTGCTTCTCCTGAATACGCCGCAAATTAACGCTCCAAAGGCGGATCGTCCTCGTTCTTAATTCTCCCCGCGGAGGAAAAAGACTTTGCAATGACGGTAACGACCTTCTGCCGCGCGGTATGCCTGATCGGAAACTCAATGGAAAAGAAGAATCCCTGCGAAACTCATCGGGGAAATCTCGGGGGATTTATACAGGTAGCCCTCCTACAACACGGCATGCTATAAGACGGTTTCGCTGTAACACGTTAGGATAAATTGCGGGAACCTTCGTATAGCCCTGCACTCTATAACACTGTTTCGCTCTAACGCGATAAGAAAATTGCGAAAACCTTTGTACAACCCTGTACTCCTACGCCACTGGGTAACATGATTTTTGTTTAACATATTTAAAAACTAAATTACCTTAAAATAATGGCGGGAAGGAATAATAAACTATAGTGCCTTTACATGAAAATAATATTTCTTGTCTTACTTTTTCGTTTTGTGTTGTACATACATTTATATTTTTAATCAAAATTGAGTTGCTTATATGGAATTAAAAAAAGAAGTTTGTTTTTTATAGGTTTTCGGAACGTAATCCCCCCTTTTTGTATTGGCTCTGAGTCTCGTATAACACGGTTTCACCCAACACGGCATTTTCTAGGAACCTATCTACCGTGTTATAGGAAGGTTACCTGTACATAATTTATTCTTATTTTCGTAACGGGAACATTTTGTATCTCTCTGGAAGATTTCGCTCCATGTATTTTTTTTTTTAACACATCAATTCTCTTCCCTTTCCGCGCAAGTGGAATTTTTGTTGCAAATAAAAGTAGAGTATCTAAAGGCTGTTTCATGTATCATTTTTCCGAGGCATCAGGATTGCGACACGTATTTTCCTCGAGCACAAATTTTGCTGCAATCTCGAGAAGGGCAGAGAGGGAAAAAGTTATTCCTTTACGTGAAATGGAGGGCAGGGAGGGCGTGAAGTACAAATTTGCACGGCAAAACCGAGTCGGACCACGTGGCAGTAATGGCCGAATAACGAAGCCCGGGGAGCCGAATCGGACGAGGCGGGTTGTAACTCGGATAATGGCGTTGTAAAGTGGGCAGTACATACATCCGAGCATCGAGGAGGGCGCGTGTCGAATGGTTAATTCATGAAAGAGAGCCTGCGCTGGTTACCCGCTCGAACGCTCGGAATGAACGCTTTCAATGAATCCACAGGTTTTCTTCCCGCGCCCTACATTACGGAACGACCGTGATTATGTTACCTCCAAAGTCACACGTCGTCCCTAACGGGGGTTGTGCGTTTCAGTTTTTAACTCACACCGGAAGGGCTCAACCATTTGACCACAAAATCCTCGTACCCAAGGATTTGCATCTTTTCCGCTCGCCCCGCTTTTTGTCTTTGTTTTTAAGGTGACGTGAAACACGTCGAGGAACTTGATCGACGTCGATAAAGAAGATTTTTCTAAATGCCTACGTTGCCGACGTTCGTTTTTATATTGATAGCTGTGTCGAATTATATTGGATATTGTACCAAATGGCATACCCCACCTGTCATTTTCGTACAATAAATATCAAGAAATCGAAGTAAAACTACAGAAATCCTCTGGATTCATGCTTTCTGGGGCCCTAATTGAATGCTGAGAGACCCCTTGCGCCATTTGTGATTTCCAGGTCAATTAAATTTTCACGCCGAGACTTCGTATTCTTATCGTTTTGGCATAGAAGCGCATACAACACTTTTTTTGTCTTTATCCCGTTCAAATGCGAATTTATCGATTATCAGAGTGTTCTAAATTGTCGTAAAATTGTCCTGACCCTTTCGTTTCTCATATCAGAGCCTTCGATAATTGTATATTGATCGAAATATGAGAGCTCGACGCCATTTTGGTTCTAGACTGGGCTGAGTTAAAAAATGTTTTCCAAAAATCCAAATTTTGAATGTGTCGGGAAAATCCTTAGATGATCAGGAGTGATGTGTCAAAGACAGTTTGGTCTAATACCCTTAAAAAAAGTGTTGTATTCGAATCGACTGATTTGAAGGGGGTTTCACTTCACCTTAACCTAACCAGGGAAAGAAACCTGTTATCTACCATACATGGGTCTGGGGAATCATGTTTATGGAAATTTGACATTTGTGTCTTGATTCTTTGCAACCTGACGTTGATGAAGGCATCGACGATACTCAATTTCCCGTAACGGTTTAATGCGATTTAACATAAATAAATGTGGGATGAGAATTTTCGCTTGAACTCGAGATCAGTGACTTGCGCGATAGCGAATTTAGATTCCCGATTAGTATATTTACTATAAATGTCGCACCTAGGAGGGGCAGATAAAATTTTCTTTTCGTTTAAGTACTTTGTGAGTATAGTGAGACACACCGAGGGAGCGATGAATCTTGGCTTCAAATGGCACATCAGGGACACAACATTTAGTTATTTCGAAGGGGGGAAATTTCCAGATAATTTAACGCTGAAGATAAGAGGAGAAAAATAGTCATTGATTTGTCCGAGATTTAAACGTTTCAGGGGATTCGGGTAAATAAATCACCGTATGTATAGGCCATATGGGTTTCGAGACTTTGATCCGCAACAGATTATTAAAATGGTGACATCAGACGTAATAACCGAAACAATAATAGCGAAGATAAGGAGCCCTAGGGTGATAACGCGTGCACAAGTAATTTATGACCCTTTAGGATATTATTTTGATATTGACTTAGGTGTAAATGATTCATCCGAACGTAAACCGATTTAATGTCAACAACCCGAGACGCTCCAGTTAAACTTTTTATCCGAATACCGAGAGCAAGAATTTTATCTAATAACTCGGTCTATCGACGATATTACGCCTATTATTACGGAAATGAAGTGTTTCATTTTTGCAAGGAACCCCTGGATAAATTCACTATATACCGGTACGCTTTCAACTGGAAATCAAAATCTTCTGGTGTAAACGAGAAACAATGTGGACAGGGGCAATAATGAAATTTAAGTCAATAAACGAATAGCCAATCAAAATTTAAGTCAATAAACGAATAGCCAATGAAATTTAAGAACAATATTCGAGATTCATCCTATGCATATGTATTCACGTATTATATCACAACGCTGCGGAAAGAATTCACTAGATCGATAATCAACTTACAATTCAATAACAGCAATTATCGAACCAAAGGACATTACACGACGAAAGAATGAATTATTCTGCATTGGATGGCAGATAATAGGCTAATAAATTAAAAACAGATTATAACGATTCCTTGATTACACCCAACAGTAGATCTTTCCACGGTAATAAGAAAACTACCCTACGCACTTACCTGGAGTATATTTTCTTAAAAAACTTTCGTATTTTCAGCCAAGGCAATATTTCTCAGATTTAACTCCGAAATGCGAAGGGTAGACATACAGATCTGAATCATTTAAAAAAGATGTGACGCACTTTTCAATTTTTCCATCATCAAACTGCAATAAAAAAATTCTTCAAATATCTTAGATACATGATAAACGTGTTACGATAGCAAGTATGTTCCAAAACGAATATTCTACTTGCCGAAGTATGGAATCTACAATACGATCACCGATCGCGTAATCGACCACGAAAGCAGGAAATTCCCCGAGATCCTGAAATTCTATGAAATTCTATAAACTCTACATTTACTCTCGAAAGATATGAAAATACGTCCACCCTTCTTAGACGACCCTTAGGGCAAAGCGGCCGAACTCGATGTGCGATACTTACGAGGTTTCGCGGATTCCGCCGGCGGGACTTCGGTCAGCTGTAAAAAAAGAAAAACACCGAGTAAAGACATAGGCAGATACACAGATATCGGATAGAGAGATTTACGTTTGCCAGGGTCCGGAGGGGCCGATCGACTTGGATCGTCCCCGGGGCAACGCCATTGCCCTTTGGAAGGGCGCCGAAGGTCACGTGACCCAGGTTCCTCGACCCGGTCGAATCGATCTCCACGTGGGCGACGACGCGTCGCGAGGACCCCAACCCCCGGCTTAAAGCGGGGTCCACCGCGCGCGCGGCGTCGCGCCGGAAAGAGACCGCGCTATCGCGAGGTACGCGAGTCAAAGAGAGACCTCGCGACCCGGGTGGACAGCGAATCCGAGAGAGACCGCGCGATCGGACGGACCGCGAGGTCGAAAGGGACGACGCGGTGGTCCCAGACCGGCGGAAATATCTCGGTGAATCATCGACGTTCGAGAGTCAGGCAGCTCGTCGCGGTGCCGAGGCTCGGAACCTCGACTCTCAAGGACGACGCCCCCGGGAAGCGTCCTCTTACGCACCTCTCGAAACCTTATCGGCGTCCTCTCCTCTTTTTTCCCTCGATTTAATCCATTAACCAGCCGGTCCTTCCGTAATAGCCGTGATTTTACCCGATTAGGATTCTCTTTACTCTTTCCAGCGCTCACGGCGGCTCCGTAGGATTCCGAGGAGACCGTTCTGAATTATTAATTGATCTCTGGTTCGGTGCCACGGTTCGCCACGAAGCTGGAATGCCGCCTCTTGGGAGCACCGAGGTATTTTTAAAGGTCGGTCCTTAAGATTGATTTCCTGCCGGGACCCAATTAAAATCTCACCTCTTTCTAATGGCTCTCCTCGTTACCTCTAATGAATTGCGAGTTCGGTTAAAGTAGAAATTAGGTTCATTTCTATGTCTAGGAGACAATTTTTCGGACCTATTTGCAAAGCTAATAATAATAAGGTAGGGTCGTAAGGGCCCGGGAAAGATCACGTAATTTATAAATGTGCCCATAATTATGAAAATGGTCTAACTCAAAATTAAAAAAAAAAAAATGAGTTTATCAGTTATTTCACGCCATATTATTTCAAACGAAATTAATTCAATGTAATTTCGAAACAAAAAATACATGACTTAGACCACTTTCATAATTATGGGCACAAATACCAACATGTACGGGAATCTTCTACATAATACGTCATTATATTTATCGAAGATGGGAGAAAAGATGATTATATATCAATTTCAATGATCCATGAAAAATAGGCACCGATGCCCAGCGTCCGACCATTTCTTCACGCCCTCGAAAATACAATTCGCGAAAAAGTTATAATCATTGATCCCCTATCGTAATTTATAATGTCACAAAGTAGTAATCCAGATATTTCCACTTTTCTATTACTCACTTTTTATCAATTATTTTCAACTTTTCCGTTCACCCTCAGAAAATGCACACTTTTAGCAGGTAGGAAAATTAAGTCGAAATATTTTGTTTTTACATTTTTGCGGTCGTTTAAATATAAAAAAAAAGAACGAAATGTCGAAAGGCGAATTTCAAAGTCCCGTCGGTTTGTGAATTTTGAATTTTTTTCGTTATATTTTTGTTATCTGCTCCAGCTTTCTTTTCACTAATTAAGAATCTTATTGTTTTTTTTTTTTTATTTCGCGGAAAGGTCAGAATCATGTACGCCAATGTTTTTCAGCGCGCGCTCTATCCGATTATTTTAGATCGTTATCATTATTTATAATTGCGCAAATTTGTATTACTTATGTCAAACCATCAAGAAATTTGTGCGAACAAGATCAACGATAAAAAACTGTGCAGTTTCTTCGGAATTCGTCTGTAAAAAGGAGCAAAAAAAAATTGATTCCTAGACCAGAAGATCTCTTTAGTTCCCTCGCTTGTGAATTTCGGTCTCTCTATCCGTTTTCGAAGATCTAACCAAGTTAAGGACATGTTCTAAATTAAGTTCGACGATGAACGTTTGCGTTGACAATCCTGTGGGACTTTTGAAAGTGAATCGCGGCGGAGAAACAGCCGCGGAATTTCAGGGAATGGTAACTCCAGCGCAAACAGCACCACCGTGAGATTGCGGAGACCAAATTAACCCACATTTACGAGCTAATTTCACGGGGGTATTTTTTTCTTGCTCTCTCAGCCTGCTTCTGTTCCGTTTGGGCAATTCACGTTCTAACCATCATAAGAACATTTCTTGACACCTAGCCAAGTGGCACGAAACTTTTTTCTGCCAAGCGGACCGAAAACGACTCCCGAGCTGCTATAGGAGTTAAGTTTCCTTTTATTTAATTCAAACCAAACAACTCGTAAAAACACAAAAAGAAAGACTCCTAACCGTTGACTCTAGAACAGAACGAGAAGCGATATCCGTTCCAGAGCTGTATAAAGTTATCACAGCCGCACTTTATAACAAAATACGGTGGAAAGATTTATTTACATTTAATTTCGTAATGCATGCATAGTGAGTCAAGACAGCCGAGAAACTGTATCGTTTGACGAAAGATCACAAATATTTATTAATTATAGATATAGGAAGTTATACCAATTAAGCTTATTCTTTTTTTAATAATTGTTGAGTGATCCCAGGACCAATTAATGTCAAATCTTGTACTAATTGCACTAATTTACTTAAATTCTGTGCTCGGGTGAGTTCATTTCGTTCGTTGACTGTTACATGCAGTGCCGATAATTAGGTTAAAGTGTTGCATAATTGAATACGACTCTAGTTCTCATCATCCGAGAGCATAAGATGTATTAACGGAGAGAAGGTTGCTTACAGACGAGAATAGGTAAGCAGGAGAACAGACGAGAAATCAAATTATCTCGCATTTTCTCGGAACGACGTGCAAAAGGCAGGGCCAGAACGTAAAGAATAGTCCGCCATTTATCGCTTTTCTTGCAGTTACTTTATAGTGCAATTATGTCGGGAAATCAGACAAGACTCTCACCTTCGCCAGAACGGGGTTGAAAGTAAACTTCGACTCGAGTTCCTTCCTCGGGGTTTGTGCGATCGCCGTCAGGGGTGTAGGCGGCATCATCATTTCCTGAAACACGAAACGGTGTTTAACACGTTCCCGCCGGCGCCAATTTTCATTTGTTTCCCCCAACGGCGGCACACAAATCTATGTCGCGCTTCATCTGGCGGCGCGCATTTCTCGCGTGTTCAGACTTGCACGCGCTTCTTGTTTCTTCAGTATTACATTGAGCGCTTACTTTGCAAATTATGTGACTCGTGCCGTTTTTTATATCCTAACCACAGATTTCTGTTAGTAAAAATAACTAAAAGGTGGTTAGAATATTTTTTTAAATTTTGCCCTTAAAAATATTTTTTTAATTTTGCCCATAACATGGATATGGAAATAAGTGATTCGTCTCATGAATGTGTAAATAGAGGCAGGAGAAACGCATCAAGATTACGAATACTTTCTTCCTCTTCAGGCGAAGATTTTGTTAACGTAAACAGCAACGTTATGAAATGTTCCTCGGGGGAAGATTTGAGTGTTGAAGTTACATTCATAATACTGAATTTTTATGTGTGTGTTATTAAGCAAAATTTATGTTCATAATACGTTATTAATTATAATTTTTATTCAAAATACACGTTTTTATGTATGTACGTTAAATTATCAGTGTCTAATAGCACAATCGAATGCGAAACACAGGTAGTACACGCCGCCCGATGATGCGTCTAGCGCGAGCCACCGGTGGTACACGCCGCCCGATGGCACAATCAAGCGCGAGCCACCGGTGGTACGCGCCGCCCGATGGCGCAATCAAGCGCGAGCCACCGGTGGTACGCGCCGGCGTGAACGTGTTAATAAGGTGGTTCAAAGTCTCTTAAGGAGCAGGCAAGGAAATAAGATTAAAAGTTGTTATATTAAAATTAGAAGAATTAATACAGATGAAGAAGTACAGACAAGTAATAGGAACACTTCCTTTAGAGCTTAAGGTGAAGTGAAACTCCCTTCAAATCAGTTGATTCTAATATAACCCTTTTTTTTAAGGATATTAGATCAAACTGTCCGAAACTTTGTCACATAACTCCTGATCATCTAAGAATTGTCCTGACACATTCAAAATTTGGATTTTTGAAAAACATTTTTTAACTTAGCCCAGACCAAAACCAAAATGGCGTCGAGCTCTCATATTTCGATCAATATACAATTATCGAAGGCTCTGATATGTGCCCATAATTATGAAAGTGGTCTAAGTCATATATTTTTTGTTTCGAAATTACATTGAATTAATTTCGTTTGAAACAATGTGGCGTGAAATAACTGATAAACTCATTTTTTTTCAATTTTGAGTTAGACCACTTTCATAATTATGGGCACATATGAGAATCGAAAGGGTCAGGACAATTTTACGACAATTTAGAACACTCTGGTATTCGATAAACTAGCATTTGAACGGGATAAAGGCAAAGAAAGTGTTGTATGCGCTTCTATGCTAAAGTTCCTCGACGTGTTTCACTTCACCTTAAGGAGATGCTGAAGTCGATTGAAATGATCGAATCCATCCCAGCGCCATTTGGGTAACGAAACAAAAATAGGCAGCAGCATTACCAGTTGTCATGGCGTTTTTGAAAAAAAAAAAAGAAAAAATAGGAAATGTGCTCAGGCGCACTCTAAAGAGAACGCAAAGTACTGCAATCAGTTACGTACTTTTGCCTGCTTTATACTGAAATTCGAACAAATTTGGGCAAATTTTTGACAACCACTCATTAAATACCGTTTAATTAAGTACGTTTTTTCCTAGTCCATTATATTATAGTATATTTATTATATTAGAAGACTATTACGTTGTCATCTGTATTGGTGACTTTGAACTGAATACCCAGATATGAACAGATCCCAAATGCTTTTATTTGGACATGGATTTTATGTCTATGTTAATACGCACTAAATAATCTTAAGTCGTTTATGTAATTGTCGTGTATGATAAAACATAGGTGATCATTTTCAGTTTTGATGTTAAGCAATTATTCCCTTGCCAAGCGGAAGCGTGAATAAATAATTTGTATTTGTTAACACTTTCCTCCTACTTCGGGTGTGTGAGCGAAACAATCTGAAACTATCTAAACAATCTTGTTTCAGAAACAACCCAACTGGCTTGTAATTGAAATCTAAATAGTCCAGTTTTCGTGTATAACATTGTACGAGATGGGAAAAATGGAGAAACAGTTTTTAAAATTCCAGTAAATATGAACTCACTGCTTGGAGAATTTCATAAAAGCGGAAACAGTTCGTACAAACACCTTAAGTATTCTTTTATTAATATTCCACATCCAAGAATGAAATAATGTTGAATTAAATATACATTTCTATTATTTATAATAGAAATGGTGGTTGGATAAAATATTAACAAGGATTAACGGCCTTAAAATATTCTGAAAGTACTTCAAACCTACTCTTCATTTTGAAGTCTTGAATGGGGTAAAAGATAGCATAAAAGGAGAAATTTCACCACCGTACTTTAGTCATTGTGAACGCATAATGCATCCAACAATTACTGCACGAAACTGTCCGGGACTTTAGCCTCTGAATATTTTCCACTGCAGATGGTCTCGTGACTGAGCAAGCAGCGTTACTTCAGGCGAGATTGTTTTGTGAAAGAAAAAAAGTTGCACCTGCAAATTAAATGAGCACGAAGAGCGTACATCCGGTGCATTTGAATATCAGTAAAATCACGCATGTAGGTAATCAGGGCTTAAGCGCGGCACTTTGCACAAAGTTCATATTTAGCCTCGGAAGATGAAAAGAAGAAAATAAAGACGATGATGGGAATAATGTAATGGATTCTAAAAGCCCACAGCCCCTGGTAAATAAAGTACAAATAAACGGATTCTAAATCTACCGTGCATCGATGTAAGTTCAAGAAGTTGAACGCATGTGCTAATACATTTCTTCATTTATATTCTAACGTCTATGCGTTCTTTACATATTTATACAAACCCAACTTCAAGGAGCAAGTAAAGTAGGTAAATTAGTATGGAACAAGAATCCAGAATTTCTGTCCTCTCTACGTGAAAATACTTTCTCTAGATGTACATATGACGCAGTCACCATTTAAGATATATAGTAAATTTCACATGTCGCGCAATGTCACCCTTCCTCTCTACTTTGCAGGTGTGCACTTTGTAGACGGCATGAAGCATTTCCATTTCGATCCAATTCGAAAATAAGAAGCAAAAGTGCGAGGAATAAATATATTCCATATCGCTGTACCACTCTCGGCCGCACTTACAAGGAAGGTCGATCTCTCCGATTTGAATTATTTTATAATATGTTATAGTAGATTAAAAACTAAGCGACACGTATTTTTGTTATCTGCCATTAATATGTTTCATAATATTTTTTAACCTATCCACCTGGAATAGCTTTCTCATAACAAGAAATGAAAAATATTATGTTCTTGTGGGTGAAACTGCCAAATCGCCCCTTGACATGGCTTACTTTGAATGGTGGTTTCACCCCCCTTAAAGTGTTTAATGGCAGATAAAAAAACATACGTGTCGCTTAGTTTGTAGTGTACAATAACATATTATAAAAAAAATGAAACGGGAGAGATCGACTTGGGATGCCTTCCTTGTTAGAAATAGGTGGAACACGCGAGACTCGTTAAAGGAGAAAAAGAAACCTAAGAAAAGAGCGCAAAAACTTCGGTGACCTAAAATTGCACATTTCGTGCGCGTGCGGAAACGCACGAGCCACCTGTTATATCAGCACCTTCCGGCCGAGTAGTTTTTAATACGAACCCCTTTTTGTATCTCCAAAGGTGGAGAAGACATTCAAGCGTTCCAAGTGCCTCGCTCGGTAGACACGTACACTCGAGCGCCTCGGCGCTCGAAGTGCAAAACACCCGCCTGCATCTAAGACTGTTGCAGGTGGATACAGGCGGGTGCAGGGCCGTACGGCAGGTAAGTACAGTGCGTGGTGCGGTAATTATGCCGAGCACGCGAAGGAGTGAAAACCCGTTACGAGACTTGCCGGGCGTACGCCTTGGACTGGGACTCTTTGCGGTGCACTTGCTAAAGTACCCGAGTACTGGCGCGGCTCGAGTGGGCGGCACGCGGGAGCGCTAACGGGCCTCGAAAAAGTTGACCGGAGAACGTCTTCGCGAGAACCGTGTTCCCAGGAAACAGCCGAAGGTTCGCAGGATCCGGAAGCCCAGCTAGAGCCCAGAAGGGCGGCCACGAAAGGCTCGAATTTTGTTGCTTCGGATGGGCGTCGCGGAGGGTTCGGGGTGGCACAACCGGTTACGGTGTTGGGGTAGGTGCACGAACAAGCCAGGAAGAAAACTTCCGCCAGGAGGACGTCGGTGAGATGCAGAAATAAAGGAGGACCGCAGTGGGTCGACCGGGCGGTGTGGCTTTCACCGGTATCCTCCTTAAGGTGAAGTGAAACCCACTTCAAATCAGTCGATTCGAATACAACACTTTTTTTTAACGGTATTAGACTAAACTGTCCGAAACTTTGACACGTCACTCCTGATCATCTAAGAATTGTCCTGACACATTCAAATTTTGGATTTTTGGAAAAAAATTTGTAACTTAGCCCAGACTAGAACCAAAATGGCGTCGACCTCACATATTTCGATCAATATACAATTATCGAAGGCTCTGATATGAAAAACGAAAGGGTCAGGACAATTTTACGACAATTTAGAACACTCTGGTAATAGATAAACTCGCATTTGAACGGGATAAAGACGAAAAAAGTGTTGTATGCGCTTCTGTACTAAAACGATGGGAATACGAGGTCTCGGAATAAAAATTTAATTAACCTGGGAATCACAGGGGGCGCAGGGGGTCCCTCTGCAGTCAATTAGGGCCCCGGAAAACATGAATCCAGAGGATTTCTGGAGTTTTGCTTCAATTTCTTGATATTTATTGTACGAAAACGACAGGTGGAATATGCCATTTGGTACAATATCCAATATATTTCGATACAGCTGTCAGTATAAAAACGATCATCGGCAACGTAGGCATTTAGAAAAATCATCTTTATCGACGTCGATCAAGTTCCTCGAAGTGTTTCACTTCACCTTAACCCGTGGTCGCGAAAACGTTGACCAGCTGTCACGATTCGCGGCTGGGAGCTTTCGATTTTTCAGAAACTTACGCTTGCGGTCGTGCCTGCAGAGTTCTTTACCGACCCTATCCCCAAGTGCCGTCGAACCCCCTTTGGACGGGAAAAAAAGGTGCAAAGACGGGAAATAAATTTGATATTCTTTGGATTCCCTCAAATTTCCCGTGTACGACTCTATGCGGACCTGCGGTCAGTTTTCTAGAAAGGTAAAAGTGTAGAGAAATTGCGGCTGATGAAGGGGGTGGTCCGCCCTCGATCGAATCGCTTTAGGCTCAAGACTTTTCGAACTCTTTGGACAAAGTGGAGGAGAGATAGGGCGAGTCGGATTCTGCATCGACCGGTCGGCGAACGGCCGTTGACGTTATAAGGTATTCAGTAGCCGCGGTCTTGGGGTCGTAAGTGCAATTAGCGACCACATTTGCGATGTCCACTGGCGCAACCCGCACTTTCCCACGGGCAACCGTGAGAATAATTCATAGCAGGTCCTTGGCGCTGCCTATGGACTATGCGACGACCATGCCGGAACGACGGGCGCCGCTTCGCCACTCGCCGGCGAAGCTTCAGGAGGAGACGTGGCAACGTGGCGCGCGGCAGCGAACCTCGTAAATTCCCGGCAAATCGAACCCCCTACACACCCGAGAGAGTACGAGTACCGGATTCTGCGACTGGTTTACAAGTATCGGCCTCAACGAATTCGTCCTCTCTCGCCTATGCCGAGATATGCGCGCCGGTCTCGAACTTTGTCGACTCGACCCGAACTCGCGCGCGAGCCTCGACGATTCGGCACCCGTGAAATCGACTGGGAGTCGCTCTCTTTTTCTCTTTTTCTCCGTTGCTGCTCCGAGTTATGGTACACAGGTGAGCCGTGCGCTCGAGCCGTCCCATATCTGTGAGGGCGTTCGGGTAGATGAAAGTTTCAAACGCTTACGAATCCAATATTTAGGGAAACCATCTTGCTTGATATTTTTGTTACCTATATCGTTTCTTTGTTCACGATTTCGACCAACTCATAGGTTAAAAATGCTCGGCGAAGTTTGACGACAGCCCAAGTCGAGAATTGGTATCGGGTAAAGGGGCAAAAACTCGTATAGTAAGTTTCAATTTGTTTTTAGTGATCTTGCGTCAAGAATGACACGGTAATTCACTGATTCTCCTAAAGATCAAACCCGTATACAGTCAAACCTGTTTTCGTGCGGTAGATAGGGACCGCAGAAAAAACCGCAGAAAAAAATATATTCAGAAACTTCATAAATAGCTATAACAAATCATTTTTCAGAACATATTAAAGAAAATTTTTTTTACGCGGTGGAGAGGGACAGCATAAAATAAGTCTCAGTTAGAAAATATGTCGAAGCTTTACAAAATAGCGAGAAAGTGCTTTCCAAGCAAAATAAATAATTAAATTACACATGGAGAAATTTTCAAAATGTACATAATTCAATACTACTCGTCGTAGTCCAAAACGCGCATATTCTTGTGTAAACGGGTTCGTAATCGCTTTCCTCACTTGAAGATATTAGAGTTGATTTATTTTTTGTTACCATGTAGTCGGTAATAAGTTTTTGCAACGACGGTCGTTTGATCAGCTGCTTGTAAACGTCACGATAGCCAGATATACACGATCGAAGCTCTTTTTGGAATTTCAAACTTCTTTCGGAATTGTTATCTATTTTAAGAAAATGCTTTTCTAATTTGCTGTTAAGTTATTGAGAATGTCAGTATCAGTTACGGTTTCGTCCTTAATCATTTTGATAAGATCGTTTTCGCTAAAAGTGTCAAAACCTTCTCCGCAGATGTTATGTGCTAGCGCAATGTTTTCTGATGATAACGTGGACGTGTTTTCGGTTACATTCCTATTAATGACACAATAGAATCCCGATATTAATATACCGCATAAAAAAATCGCACAAAAAAAATCGCATAAAAAAGACCACATAAAAACAGGTTTGACTGTATTCGCAGAAGAAAAAAGAACCAATTCACTAAAATTGTACACAATGTTAGATTTTCAGGAGAATGATAATTATAGTAAACGTTTAACTTAAAGTTTCTAGTTCATTGATCATAGCGTAGATGGCGTATTACGAGTGCACGGTGAAACGACAAATTTTGAAAGTTCAACGAACCGTTGGGTGTTTATATCATTGATGTTTAGGTTTTTTATGGACCGTTGTTAAGTGCGGTAACTGTTTTCAAATATCTTCAAGTTGGCTTCAAATTACATGCAAGCCGTTCGACTGAATGACTCCATTTAGAACACCGGTGTAACGACGGTGGCGTGCAGGTACAGCAATTACAAAATCATTTACGCAGATGGTATGTAAGGGTGGAGGTAAAGTAGAGGTGTGCATTTCAACGCTGCCGTACACCTCATTAGTTTCCATATCACCACCCCAATTCAAATTCACGTTCCTAACGACGAAAATCCCAGTATGTTCCAGTAATGACTTTAAAACAATTTCCACTACACTGAAAATATTTAACGACGATACCATTTGATTTTCTTAACGATGCGATAACGAAATACCGTGTCAAGTTGTCATAGTTGGCGTTATGGCCTCGTCGTTAAGGTGTTAATTTGGTCACAAAAGTAATAAACCATATTTAAGTGATATTTTTAAGGTATATTCAAGATTCTTCCCAAGTGAATGACCCCTCGCTCTAATCTCGGAAACGTACGAATACCGAATTCCGTGACTGATATGTAACCTTGAACCAAAGTGAATTGCTTCTCGCCTACCGAAACATTTATATCGGCTTCAAGTAATAGCCGACTTGTCCCATTTGGAGGGAACGAATTCACGCGGTGATCTTAGAAATTCGGCATCCGTAAAATTAGACGAGTCACTTCTCAATGCAAAACTTAACTCAATAATAAAGGCGACGAATCTAACCATCTCGGATAAATTTTCAAAATTCCAAATACAGAAAATCCTTTTAGAATCGTATAAGAGGCAAAAATTTGAGTATCCGAAATCTTATACAGAAATTAATCTTTTACGTGACTGCAACCTTGAATCGTTAATGGTGAAAGTATATTCTCGTAATGATACTTAAACATAGTCCGAGACGTACCTTCAGAATGTTCTCTAGCTCGGCAGGACTCTCTGTGGGGCCATGCCTTGTGTTCGAACCCTGAAACCAAGAAAGAGAGATTATCGATTTCTAATGTCGGATAATTCTGTCTGAAGGCAGGTATGTACGCTCGCATCTCGCGCGCGCTCGGCCGGTAACGTCGTGCGCGACAACGCCGGTAGAGTCGAGCTCGACGGGATCGCGTCTCGGTGGATAAAACAGGGATCGCCGAAGGAGATTCTCGACGCAGCGTTGCCGGTTATGGGGGAGCACCCGCTAAGAATAACACGATCGATTTACAAGCGATTGCCAGCGCTTATTAACGACGGGTTTGCGAGCGAGACACGGCGGCCGAGGCGCCTCGTTGTCTCTTTTCCGCCATGTTTCTTCTAGAACGTCTACCTGCGCGTAGCGTCGCTTGGTGGTTTTGTTGTCCCGGCTCACCTAATGCGATAACTTACGATTTGAATATGGAAATACCTTGCTCGATTTAATACTGCACTAGAACGTTGCGTTAGTTACGCAACATCGCAAGGAAATGGAAATTCTGTTCTACCGATAATTTGAAGTTAGGGTACGAGTGAGATAAGTAACATTATGGTTTAAATCAATGCGAAATGAATAAGTACGTATTACGAGTTCAAAAAGTCATCTAATTACAAATGCATTTTTATTAAATCCGATATAATGAGATGTGCCCTAAATGACGAAGGTGCTGTTTTGGACTTCCTTAGGGGTATTAATGAGATTTCAAACAAATTCCAATCGCGCTGAAACACAGGAAATATTTTTCGTTTCCCGATTTTCAGTATTATAGAAAATAAGTATTAATATTATCTTCGATTCTGACTGGGAACGTTTACGAATATAGCATTGCTTGTAATTATTTATTTTTAATGCATGCTACGGGATACACACTTTTCAAATAAGCACCAATTCAAACAATTTAAAAAGGTTCGAATAATAACTAATTAAATGGAAAAGGCTAAATTTGACTTCTGTGGAATATCAGTAAATTTCTAATGGTGGTAATGTAGGGTGGCAGGGTACTAATGCATTAATGTATAAATTATGAACTAAATTCAGATAAAAATTAATTCCGTTTACGAAGAAATGTATAATAATGCACATTAACCGCTGGATAATCTCAAAATATGAATTAATGTTGCCTTTTTCATGTGCTGTTTTCAAGATCAAACATAATTTAGCCTCCGGAAAAATGCAAATAAGTAATGGAAAGATGTCCTCAAATGATGCACTCGTATTATTTCTCCATTAATTTCACCGAGCATTGAACATCTTAAAGGTTCTTCATAATTAACGTACCATACAATTAAACGAAGAAGTGAAAATGAGTTGCAGCAAAAATCAAGAAAAAGTAGGTTAAGAAGGTATCGAAAGAAAAAATACGGGAGCAAACGAGATAACTCGTCATTACTTCAGGAGTGATAACGAATTACACGAACCGGGTACGTTCCACGTGAGTCGCGTAAACCGGAATAAAAACGGCTCGTTATTTGTACCGTTCAATTGATAAATTACACATAAGTCGCCTCACACAGTATAGCTAGTTATTAATCGGTTGAAAAAAAGTAGCGGGGTTTTAAGGATTTAATAAAATTCGCCTCTATATTCAATGTAACTACTTTGAAAATATTCGCGAGTTTTACTGTACGACTTAAAATGCTAACATTTACAAGTAGAGCGGTCTAGCATAAAACAAAATTGGATAAGGTAAAAAAGTGAATAGAAAATAATAAAAAATCAACTTAAGCAGCGCGAGGAGTTATTGTAAGGAATTTAATCATCAAGTAATCGATCCGCCTATGCAACGTTAAGAACTAAAGCTAAGTCAGGGTTAATTGAATGTTGACCTGCTTCCACTTTGCATATGCTCACATGAAAACCCTCATAGACTATCCAGTGATTTGCAGTTCTAATAATTTTCTCGGTTAATAGTTTAAAATCAAGCAAATCGTCCAACGAATGTTTCCTAGACGTTTACCAAATACTTGCATCGAGAATTTAAAGTCATTTAATAAAACACGAAGGCAACAAAAATGATTTGCGTATTCATAAAACTTCTGAGATTAAATTACGGCAACTGTTTAAAAAGGAAGATTTTACAGACAAAGATTTGTCGCAACAGGTCCGGAGACGTTATATTTGTTTTAATCGCCCGCTAACGCAATCCTCGAAATACCCTATAATCCAATTAAGTGTTATGTTACGCAATAGGTGGCTAACAGACAATTCCCCCAGGGCATACAGAAAACCATCGATTTAATTCAAGAAAGTAAGTGCCCTCCATCTTCCGAGCCAAGCTGCCGACAAGGATAAACCGATACAAGTACCTACGCAAATTTACTCGACAATTTCATGTCGATACCAAGTTCTTTTGGCATCTATACCCTCGGTTTCCATATTTACTTGGTATCGGAGAAATCGACTCGGAAAGAGATGGATACAATGAGGTACTTTTTATCAATTTGTATTGCCACACCTACTCGATCGATTACCAATTAAAACGTATTCCGATTAATATAGAAATTCATATTCACGGCATGCCTTCTACAGGAGTCAAGTTGCAATGATACTTATTTCTCGATACCAAGTACATATCGATATTCTTTCTCGATGCGAGGAATAAATGGAAGTATACCGATTACCAATTAAAACGTAATCCGATTAATATAGAAATTCATATTCAATACATGCCTTCTACAGGAGTCAAGTTTGGCTTATACGTTTCTGTATTTTAATTCGATACGAGGAGGCAACGATACTTATTTCTCGATACCGAGTACATATCGATATTCTTTCTCGATACGAGAAATAAATGGAAGTATACCGATTACCAATTAAAACGTATTCCGATTAATATAGAAATTCATATTCACCGCATGCCTTCTACAGGAGTCAAGTTTGGCTTATACGTTTCTGTATTTTAATTCGATACGAGGAGGCAATGACACTTATTTCTCGATACCGAGTACATATCGATATTCTTTTTCGATGCGAGGAATAAATGGAAGTATACCGATTACCAATTAAAACGTATTCCGATTAATATAGAAATTCATATTCACGGCATGCCTTCAACAGGAGTCAAGTTGCAATGATACTTATTTCTCGATACCGAGTATATATCGATATTCTTTCTCGAAGCGAGGAATAAATGGAAGTATACTACCACCGGTTCGTTCCTAGCTGCCAACTCTTCGGATTCGCTTACAGCTTGGCGGAAGCACCAAGAGAGACACATCGGAGGACCGTATCTGGCGCCCTGGTCGTCGAGAATCGTTCCACGGAGACGAATCGGCGCTTATACCGAGACAGAATACTCACGTTGTCCAAGGGTATCCTCGGCAGCCGTCCTCCCGCAGAGTGCACCCTGCTTCCGGTGTTGCCGAGGTTGGTGGGGTTCGTGGGGTTGGTGGGGTTGCCGGGGTTGCCGGGGTTCCCGAGGTTTCCGGCACCGGTTGGGGGAGCGACGTTGGGCGGCGGGCCCTTCGCCGGAAGTAGGCCGTGGCTGCGGTGCTCGTTGCTGCCCCCGCCGTGCTTCACCGGCTGCCCGGGGTATCCGCCCCTGCCCCCGTAGGGCGGCTTCCCGTCGGCGGGTTTGACGAAGCCGCCCCTCTGGCTGCCCCCGTGGCCGCCCGACCTGGGCCCCCCGGGCTTCTTGAACTCCTGGGGGCCGGCGGGCCCCAGGCCCGCGGCCGGGGCGGGGGCGGCCGACGGGATCCGAGGAGCCGCTCCCGACCCTCCCGAGCTCCGCAAGGACGCCGAGGCCGACGCCGGAGCGGGACTCGCCGGCACGCCCTCGATCCCGATCAGTCGCTTCGGCTCGTCCAGCAGGTGCTTCACCAGAGAGTAGTTGCCCAACTTCGACTGGATCTGCTGCGTCGTCCGGTCCTGCGAGTCTGGGTTCACCTGTCGAATATAGAGCGCAAATCGACGTTAACGGCGTTCACCACCAAAGTGGGGACGATGACTTCCACCGCTAGATGGCATTAGCATCGAATTCGGTGGGGGATAACCAAAACGTTCTTTCTCGCTCGGATGAGAGAGACGCGACGCATAATGGGCGGTGTTTAGCAACGGGCGAAAAATGTGTGTGTATTTTGCACGCATAGGACTCACACAACGGCTAGACGCCTCTGGACTAGGCGCCGAAACGTGTGTGACCCCCGGCCGCACGCACACGCCAGGTGGACATGTATATAAAGCTGGAATTGCCACTTTAGCACAATTCAATAAAATTTGTTGCAAAATTTATTGCTAATTCATTGCTATTTTAAGGCACAAGAAAAGAATTTTTTGCTCCTGTACTTTTCCGAAATATGGTGGCGATGTCAGCTTTATATAAAGCTAGCACTGCCACAATAAAAAACAATTATTAAGTAAATGCTCATCGATGAATTATATACCAGAATTTATTGCTAATTAATTGCTCGCAGAGAAACCTAATTTACATTTTTTTTTTCTCACCCCTAAAGGGGTGAATCGCCACCCCTAGTGCTGATCGCAGGACAGAAACATGAAAAACATGGGAGATTCGAACTATTTCGTCACGTGGGAATTAATTGCTAATTAATTGCTCCAAGAAGAACCAATATCTTCGTAAAAATACAATTTTCAAACCTACATGGACTAGCGATTAATTCCCACGTGAACAAGTAGTTCGATTCTTCCATGTTCTTCATGTTTCTGTCCTGCGATCAGTACTAAGGGTGGCGATTCACCCCTTTAGGGGTGGGCAAAAAAATTTGAATTTGGTTTTTCTGCGAGCAATTAATTAGCAATAAATTCTGGTATATAATTCATCGATGAACATTTGCTGGTCAAGCTTAGCATTTGTTATTTGTTTGCTTCGTTTCTTTTTATCACGACCATCTGTAATCGGAACGTCAATCATAGTTTTTTACGAGCTCATTCCGTCCTCGTTTAGCGGTTTCTTTATGCTTCGGGCGTCTTTCAATTTTACATTTTTTCAAAGGCGAGATCGGTTATACTACATGAGAAGAATTTTGTGGAAAACTTGTATAAACCGTCTCAAGAAATACGTGACCGAAATGCAATATTAGAGCGATATAGTGGTCAAGTTTAAAAATAAAAGCCGTAAAGGTTTCAGTGAACTGGGTATAATTACAATTTGATCAGCGGAAGCAAGTAATTCATGTCTTCTCCGAAACATTGGGCACTTCACAAAGATTAGATTAAATTAGGTAGAAACTTTGTTCGTCGTGATATCGTCAAACTTTTTGTCAAATAATTCGGCAGAAATTATTCCCTTAAACACCCGTAATTATGTTAACTACAGAACTTTCAGAAATGATAAGGCACATATTCGCGAAGCTTTTATTTCAAAGTACATTTTATCGACGTCTCCGAGACGAAAAATTATTACAATACAATTAAAAAGAAAAACTAACGGTACAAGAATTGCCGACCTTGTACAGTTTTCGCAAAAAATCAACCAAGAGAAAATGAAAACTCTCGTCTTGTCCTTAAGTTCAATTATGGCCAGTAATTCTCGCTTTATCATATCGTCCAGTTTCACCCAAGAAAAATACCCAAGCCAAAGTAATTTTCCCTTCAATGTACTGCTGTGTAACTTCCTTAAGTATACACCATCATCCCACCATTAAACGAACCCCATTATATTGATACTACGGGGTTGATATCCCGCGATAGTGTCTTTTAACATCAAAGTACACTTTGTGCTCAATTACGTACCCGAAGGCTTGCATGTGTTAAGGGTATCACGCAAACCTTTCGCGTTTCAGATTTCTTAAGCGAATAACCCTCAAATGAAAAAATTATTCATCCTCGCATAACCATAAAACAACAACATACTAATGTTGGCAATATATTTCATGCAGTGGAAATATGAATATATCGGCTTTCAATCGTTACACGCTAATAGTTATACCGTGAACATACACGTACTTTGTCACGTATTATAGAATCCATCCGAGCCGGTACCCTTCTGTACTCGTTATTATAAGCGTTACGATTAGATATCAATCGACAATGCAATTTACCATAATTGAACGACTTAAGTAGAATTACGGTTTAACGGCCGTTAGAGGTCACGCGAGTTCGAGGGGACCCTTTACAAGTAGCGGATCGTAAAAGGGTTATGGGAACTTTTTGATTGCACTCTATATTATAACGCAAAGCAACAGGGGACGTTTCAGAGTATAAACATTGAATAGCTGATTTTTTGGGGCTTGAACTTTAACACTATTTCTACCAAAGGTGTCAAAAGACACTTTTTAAAATTTTAACTTGAAATTATTTTCAAAGTTTAATAATTTTTTCTCAATTAATGTTTTGAGTTTTCGTATAATAATTGTTAAATTTATTTAGCNATTTAAATAATACGTGTTACTTTCCCAGCCAATTGAAACTACGCAAGTTTATACGACACGTAAATTAATCCCTTTCATTTAATGTATAACCCACGATTAGCAGCGTTACTTTTTTCCGCATGTATTTCACAATTCCCGTTTTTAATTTAAAGCTACTCCTGACATTCCCACTATTAAGTTGGATTTTAGAAGAGATCGACTCGTGGAAATTTGATCGATATATTTAAATAATACGTGTTACTCTCCCGGCCAATTGAAACTACGCAAGTTTATACGACACACGAATTAATCCCTTTCATTTAATGTATAACCAACGTTTAGCAGCGTTACTTTTTTTTCCACAACTATTTCACAGTTCCCGTTTTTAATTTAAAGCGACTCTTGACATTCCCACTATTGAGTTGGATTTTAGAAGAGATCGACTCGTGGAAATCATCCGGAAATGAGAAAATGGAGGCGGAAATAGAGGAAAAAAATGGAGGGAGAGGGAGAGCGAGAGAGAGGGCGGGGCGAGGGAGAGAGAAAGAGGAAAGTAGCGAAAAGGAGAGAGAAATTCATTACTCTCCGGCGATGAAGCCACCCGAGATGCAAAACGGCCGTAACAACGGTAATAAAGAGATCGCAAGGTTAGGGTGTAAGTATGTTAAATAACGAACGGAGGCTACGAGAGTACAACGCAATAAGAGAAACTTTTACTTCATCTTTAACGGCAGGCAGTTAACAGACCAACTGTTTGTAAGCGGCATTAACTCGGCAAGGAAGTGATACGAACGAGTTCAATTATTAAGAAATGATTAATGGACATCGTTACTTGTCGATGATTGTGACTTTGGGATCTATTCTTGAGGACGGTAAACTGATTCCTACCAGATGAGAACTGCGTCTCCGAACGAAGGTCGCATACTTCGACGATGAAACGTAAAGTCATGCATAAACATAACATTTTTATGAGACGGTATTCACTCGCGTACATATCGCGATATGTTTCGAACCATTCAAAAGTCCCTAGAAGCGCGAGCGTTGCTTACATTTTAGAACTTTATTCGTAGTATTCATGGTACAACGATGCGTGATATTATTATATTTTATTTTTAAGTATTACATTTTTCGTTTGCATAGGAATTATTAATCCATTTTTTTTTCTCTTAAAACGAGACAATTGAAAATAAATGCCAGGTCAGTCCTGCATTGATCAGGGATATGTACGTACATAGACTTCTTCGTATTAATTTATTTGTCGAGAGCGATTCCAAAGGTGTTAAATTAACTTTAGGTGCTTACTATTAAATCCTTAGGAATCCTTGAATACGCCTATGCTAACATGCGTAGTCTGCATCCCACACTTCCTCCCTAGGGAAATGCGTTCACGCACCCCTTAATGCGAGCGTACACGGGTCTCTGCGTGCATGAATGCACCCCTCTAGTTTATCCATTATCCGGCCTATCGTTCAACAATCTCACGCGCAAGTATTGCGGTGTCGTGACCCGAGGTATCTCAATTATTTTCTGGTCATTACAGGCCTCAGCCGGCGCCCTTGGCCGCCTTCTCGGGGTGCTTATTAAATTTTCAAAGACGCTCGATTAAAGAAGTTTTCCCGACTAAAAACAATTACTACGCGGGTCACGTTTCTATTTTTCACTTTATAGAAGCGATCCGATCTTACAATAGTTAAGGTAGATAGTTTTTAGGGGACAAAGAAATATCAATTTCAAACATTTTACAACTTTCCGAGAACTGACATCGATGTGTCTCGCCTAAAACATGGAAATAACTGGAAATATTGAAACAAGTTAAGCTGTATTGCCACCCGATCACTGTTTAATTCAGTAATTTCCGGGTTAATCAGGCACCATGTTTTTTTCAAATAAATTCTAAAATAAACAATTTTAGATACAATAATAAGTTGTCCTGCACGTACAAACATCAATTTTCATAAACAATAGCGGCATGAAAGGCAAAACGATAACAAGAGAACTTAGCACATTTCTTAGATACCGTAAAATATTTAGAACATATTCCAGTTCCTGCCGTACTTTCGCGGAATTTTCCCACTTTATGTAAATTTTCGGAGGTCCTTACGCTATCTATATTTCTTTCTAAAATCTCAAGTGCAATCCAGGGTCAACAGCTTCCTAGTACTTATAGGCAATTTGTAGGAATTAAACCTCAAAATCGTCGAATAGACGCACGGGGATGTTAACCCGGGGCCAAAAGTTCATAAAGTAAAAAAAATATAATTTCTATATATGTTCATAAATTATCAAAGCTAAATATGACATTGAGTTTTTCAACAAATATTTCAGATACGAATGAAATTACAAGAAATCATAAAAAATCTGTCGCTTAAGATATTTAGCAAAGATTACATAGAAATATTTAGAAATGATTCTATGCTAGGGATAACTTCACGGTACATCCGACAGCATATCACGCAAGGAAAAAGGGAAGAAAAGGAGAAAGAAAAGCCTTCCCGACGCTTAACCCTCAAAATCGTCGAGTAGAGAGTAGACGCACGGGGATGTTAACCCGGGGCCAAAAGCACCACTGCGTCGTGGGTTAATATTCCACGATAGGATCGCAAAGCTCGGAGAGAGCGAGGGGTGGGCGAGACGCAAGAGAGTTCGGCGCGGAGCCGATATTTCACTCTTTCTTACGACATGGCGGAAAATAAAAGCGGCGCTGGGCGCCTCGTTCGGCAGTTGGCAAGCGTTACGGGGCAATATTTACGCGTGCAAGGGCATCGAAGGATCGACCGGGAGAGGCGGACTCCGACTTGATAGACGCGGATACCGCAAAAACCTGGCCGCTTGATCTCCCTTGGGGGTTGAGACCCCGCGGACGGGAAGGAGGGTCGGCAAAGAGGGACACCTCTTGCTCGACAGATTCGGCAAAGACTGCCTACTGCCACTTTGCCGCGGCTCCGCTTTGATATCCACTTTGATATCATGATACCGGGACCCACGGGACGGGGCAAAGGGACGGGCCTTGAACGGTGGGAGACCTGCAATAGATGATCACCTCAAAACATGCACCGAGCGATGATCGAAAGGGGGCATTACTTTTCGGACAGAAAGACTTGCGGAGAAAATTGTTCCAGACATTAAGGTGAAGTGAAACACGTCGAGGAACTTGATCGACGTCGATAAAGAAGATTTTTTTAAATGCCTACGTTGCCGATGATCGTTTTTATATTGACAGCTGTGTCGAATTATATTGGATATTGTACCAAATGGCATGCTCTACCTGTCGTTTTCGTACAATAAATATCGAGAAATCGAAGTAAAACTCCAGAAATCCTCTGGGTTCATGCTTTCTGGGGCCCTAATTGACTGCAGAGGGACCCCCTGCGCCATCTGTGATTTCCAGGTCAATTAAATCTTCACTCCGAGACTTCGTATTATCATCGTTTTGGCATAGAAGCGCATACAACACTTATTTTGCCTTTGTCCCGTTCAAATGCGAGTTTATCGATTACCAGAGTGATCTAAATTGTCGTAAAATTGTCCTGACCCTTTCGATTCTCATACCAGAGCCTTCGATAATTGTATATTGAAAAATTGTACAATCATTATTTATTACAAATTATGTATTGATTTGCAATTTATTTATTTACAATTATTATATATTCCTGCATCATATATCATCGCTATCGTCATCATTTGCTAGAAGATGTAATGAAGGAAGCATTACATCTTCATTTTCATCATCATCCGATTAGAATAGCTCCAAAATCGCTTACTGTCTCGCTAAATCGGCCATTTTGTACTTTTTTGAGCTTTCTGACGTTCTGGACGGTGACGAAAATGTATCTATCCTTCTGCACCTTTCAAGAAAAGTGTAGTACCCTCGTTACCCTCGAGGGTGGAAAGTACAGACAACGCAAACAAACCTTGTATAAAATTTGGCAAATCGAAACAAAAAAATCTGTATCGAAAAAAGAAACGATATTCTTCTTTCTCGGAATGCCGAATACAATTAATCAAACTGCGAATTATAAATACAACGTTTTAAAATAATTACTTAATATTATTTAAACAAAAAGGCTTCAATGACTACCTTGGCAGAGTTTAAAGAGTTCGAACGAAACTGTTGGGCATGAAATAGGACATTATATGGTTGGAACTACTGATATGTACTCGGAACGTTGCGAAACATAAAACGACAACTGGGTTGTGGAAAGATGGAGAAACTCCAAGGAAGTACCACTTCTCTAAAAGTGAACAACTCGAGAAACTTTGGAAGAATGAAATGGCTTAAAAAGATTCGCCCTGGGTATTGATTAAATTTTTGCAGCCTCACCAACCCAATATTCCACCACGTAAGCCCAAAAGAGAAACTTAAAAATAAGGGATACCTCAACAACCAACTGCCCTATTATACGCTGAAAGCAATGACATTCAAAAGATACTCTAACGATAACGGCAATTAACACATTCGCGATCGCTGACGTGAACTCACGTCTTTTCAAGTTCTATTCCTGGTTGCCGCTGACGTGAATTCACGTCATTTTAAATTCTATTCCTGATTGCCGCTGACGTGAATCACGTCCATAACGTTACGCGATACAAGTTTGCGGCAACTAGTTTCAGAATTTCATTATTTTCGCCGGTACTCAGTATTTGAAACGGAAAAAATTTGCCGGTCGCGAATGTGTTAAGGGACACCCCCAAACTACAATTCAAACCGTAAAAGTACTCTGTTTTTTTTATTTCAGGGTTCGAATAAAAACCATTAGAAATGTTCACTCCGTCAACTAAAAGTTTATTCGACGTGACTACACGGGATCCACATTGAAATTCCAGAAAAATGTCTCCTATAAGATTCCTTCATCTTCCGTCAATATCTCACCCCCACGTCCACTTTACGACAACCATACAGTCAATATTTATTTATAAATCTAATTGTTGCCATGTTCACTCCGTCAACTAAAAGTTTATTCGACGTGACTACACGGGATCCACATTGAAATTCCAGAAAAATGTCTCCTATAAGATTCCTTCATCTTCCGTCAATATCTCAGCCCCATGTCCACTTTACGGCTACCATACTTATCAATACTTATCTATAAGTCTAATTTCCCATTCCTCGTCAAAACGTACCGCGGAAATCGACTCCGAGAACCATTCACCGCCCTGAATTCGTCGTTTCCACCCGCAGGCAGAAAACCTTACCATCGCGGGGTGCTACGTCAAAATAAAGCCATTAAGCGCCGATCGCTCCGGCCGAATCGGAACGCGGATAAAAGCGGCATTACCGCGCGAATCTCGACGGGGGCTCGACGGGGCTCAACCAGGGGTCGGATGTTATCGGCCGCTCTCCGGAGATATTCCGGGCACGAATCGCCTCCGGAAGTAACGCAGCTGCCTATCCGTGGGTTCCCGGATCGAGAAACTGCTTTGGCTTTGACACGGAGAGCGAGCGACGCGTTACTTCCGGTTTCTGCGACGGCCACCTAAATTCCCACTGGTTACCGCGCGAGCGACGAAACGAGCACGGTAACGGTGCGAAGTTTGCGGCAATTGTCGGTCGCGAGAACGAGAGGGAGAGAGTAAAAGAGTGGAGAGAGAGGGCCAATTGAGCTTCCGGTCGGGTCGTAGGCTTAAACTCGCATTCCCACGCGCACAACGCACCCCGGAAGTGCGAAGCGACTCGCTCTTTCTTCAGGGCCGTTTCGTCGCGCACTCGACGACGAACGAGACTCTCGTTGGCTCCCCGGTGACGCTGCACAGGGCGATGAACCTGTTTCTGGAAACGCGGCCTAAGTTTTGCGGTCATTAGTCAACATTAACCCATCGGAACCGCAGTCGAGGTTTCCGGAGACGGGCGCACAAATGCGACTCCTCTCGTGTCCTTTGGATGTTGGATCGCCAACGTCATTCCGCATCGATTTTTCAAGAAGTGCCCTGCACCGGAGACGTCGTTTTACTTCGGTTCTCTGAAATATGTGTACAGTAGGCACCACCACGTAAGAAAAATGATATGAATCCTATTGGAGAATTAGGTGCTTATTAGGTGCTATTTTAGTGCTACAACCCCAATTTTAGTGCTTCACCCTTTACCCCAAAAATTTGTATTATTTCTAGGACTTCTCTCTTGGGGTAAATGTGTTCAGGGGTAGTTTTTGGATGAAAGGGATGGCAGTCCGGACTTGGTTCCATCGTATATCTGGAGCACTTAAATAGCAACTAATTTCTGCATGAAAACAGTCTATGTAATTGTATTATTTCTACGACTTCTCTCTTGAGGGAAATATTCTCGGGGGTAGTTTTTGGGTGAAAGGGGTGGCATTTTGAACTCGCCCGTGGGATATTTCTGGAGCACTTAAATAGCACTTAATTTGGGAATTGCTTTTTTTTTTGTTAACCCCTTCTGTAAGGAAATATACTCTGTGGCAGTGCTGAGTGTACGTCCACTCAGCACCACCACCGATTTTTGGGGTATGGGGTGGAGCACTAAAATTGGGGTTGTAGCACTAAAATAGCACCTAATAAGCACCTAATTCCCCAATAGGATTCATATAATTTTTCTGATGTGGTGGTGCCTACTGTACACACATCTCTGAAATGACTTCTCCACTGAGTGACGTCATTTCGCGTTAACGGTGCAAAGTGCCTGCGTAATGTTGTTGGTCGTTTTTAGGGTTTATAGGTTGTATCTTTTGTGAGATTACGTCCACATGCCCAGTCAGAAGATATATTTATTTTTGGAAACGCGGTATACGCATCTAATTATTTTTTTCTCATTTTAAGAGATGATAACACGGATAAATTAACACGTGGGTTAGATCATTTTCTTTCTACTAGGTATTAGTTTCGGTACGACGAACCTTTAAACTATTGTATCTCCAAATTTTCAAAAGTTGCAGGACGTTAGTAATATCAAAAGGATTTATCAAAACGCGAAATTACCCCGAAAACGGATCATTCCTAGAAATAAAAGTGTTACGAAAGATTCGTTCTATATAGATCGGAACGCCAAAACATTTATAAAACTCTTCTCCGACCTGGATGCACCGAATCATTTGAAACTTCAGCACGTGATTATGGAGGTCCTAAAAAAGAACGCGACACTCGTGAAACTTCATTTTTGAAAAAAAAAATGTGTTCTTGTTTCTAGTCCGGGATAAATGAAAAACTTTCCGTTGAAAATTAAAATTGTACGAGCACATCACGTTCTTCCTTAGAGCCTCCATAATCACGTGGTGAAGTTTCAAATGATTCAATGCACCCAGTTTGGAAAAATGTTTTATAAATATTTTAACGTTTTGATAAATATATAGAATGGATCATTTCATGACACTTTAATCCTCTCCGTTGGTAAACACGCGAATTGCCGGCAAACGGGTTTCAGAAGTCTTTGGCATCTGTTTTCAATTTACAAAGGGTGATTTACCAGCCGTAAGTAAAGTTGCTCGTTGAACAGGACGTTCAGCGAGAGCGGAATAAAAAATTTTCGTCAAATTGCGGAACCGATCGTCGAGCAGCCAGATGTTAAACCTCAACGTTGATAGGTTGCTGTCGCTTTTGCATCGCGTGTTTCCCTTTCACCGTTAATTCGCGTCAGGTAACGCTTGTTAACGGTACATCCATATGGTGTCTTTATTTCGAAGCATTATTTTCGTCCAATCAAGCGACTGGGTTCTATATCAAATTGTGATTTAAGTCCACATTGACAAGAAAACACCCTGAGTAATGAAATCTTTTATCTTGTCGAATGGTTTATTCGTCCCTTGTTCGTACAACTCGGCAAACAGAGCCCAAATCCGGAACACGGAAGTATCCCGTTGACGACCTCTTCTAGTTACTTTTCCTCTTCTCCCTTTGTTCCTTCGAATCCTGATGTCCCAAATAAATGACTATCTCTTTCAACCGCTCTTTGCGAACTTTTTCCATCGCGATACTTTTCTTCGGGTAAGTTCTTTTTTGTCTCTACAGTTCATTTATAAGCCCGGGTTCATTCAACGAATTAGGTGTGTCATCGTTTTATGAATTATCTTCCTGATTTTTAAAATATCCTCTTCGAGATAAAAAATCAGAGGGACGCCATCGCAAGTGGAGCGAAACTTTTAACAGGTTAGGAACCTGAAATGGCACGTTTTTTTAAGGTGAAGTGAAACCCCCTTCAAATCAGTCGATTCGAATGCAACACTTTTTTTAAAGGGTATTAGGCCAAACTGTCCAAAACTTTGACACATCGCTTTTGATCATCTAAGAATTGTCCTGATACATTCAAAATATGGATTTTTGGAAAAAATTTTTTAACTTAGCCCAGACCAGAACTAAAATGACGTCCAGCTCTCATATTTCGATCAATATACAATTATCGAAGGCTCCGATATGAGAATCGAAAGGGTCAGGACAATTTTACGACAATTTAGAACACCCTGGTAATCGATAAACTCGCATTTGAACGAGATAAAGGCAAAGAAAGTGTTGTATGCGCTTCTACGCTAAAAAGATGAGAATACGAGTTCTCTGAGGGAAAATTTAATTGACCTGGAAATGACAGATGGCGCAAGAGTCCCTCTGCAGTCAATTAGGGCCCCAGAAAGCACGAATCCAGAGGATTTCAGGAGTTTTACTTCGATTTCTTGACATTTATTGTACGAAAACGACAGATGGAGTATGCCATTTGGTACAATACCCAATATAATTCGACCCAGCTGTCAATATAAAAACGAGCGTCGGCAGCGTAGGCATTTAAAAAAGGTGCGTCAAGCTAGCACGGCAACATCCCAGTACACGATTTCTGAATACAGAGGAATTATGTGCTAATTATGTGCTAATTTTGTGCTGAATTAATTAATTTTGTACCCCCACCATTTTTCCGAAATTTGAAATTTCAGTGTGGCCGTGCTAGCTTGACGTCAAGCCAGCACGTTCCCATCTCAAACAAGACAAAAAGTTAAAAACAAGTACACCAAATTGAAGGGCAAATTATGTGCTAATTTTGTGCTGTAATCGTTTTTTCTTT